>NC_056747.1:1256892994-1257067994 GCF_019279795.1 Protopterus annectens
TAAAGCTTTTCCCTCCGCCCTTTAAATCAAAGTACTGCTCATCCCTTGTCTCGGAGGAATTTGCATGGTGGGCACAAGCTTCTGCTGATAACTAGGGCCTTTGTTTCAAGTTCACTCTTCAGGAGCAAACACTCCACAGCTCAGACAGCTTATTTTGAGATGCTTCCAAACAATGGAAGTGGGAAAAATCAGTTCATAGACAAACATGAAAGTTTTTATCGTAGTTCAAAGGCCTGGTAGACTTCAGAGAAAAATGGAAATGGTAAAAAGATACTACCACAGTTGTGTATCTAAGCAAGTGGGGACATCCACGCCTACCCTCTGTCACCTAGCAATGAAGGTTTGAGACTGCTCATTCTCTGGGTTTGCACCTTTTGGCACAATACCTTCCAGGTGCTTAAAACATTATAGTGGATCACCTCAGCATGGACCCCTATGGATGGCATCTACATCAGGAAGCATTTCAATATATCCAATAAATGAGACCACCAGATTGACCCTTTTGTCACCAAGGAAAATGCTCAACCGAAGATTCTGCTCCAGGAGAAACCTGCAATCAGCCTAGACAGATGCCTTTTATGTGCAGTCACCCTTTACCTAATTTCCCCAGATTTTTCTGAAAAAGGGAGGAGCCAAGGGCAGTTCTGAAACCCCAGACTGGCCCAAGGCAACACTGGTATCCTCTGCTACTTAGCCTAATCAGAGAATCCATGGCAGTTTACTTCAGTGTGGACCTAAATCAGGACACAAGGGAATTACTGCATCACAGCCTGCAGACACTCATACTGTTAGCCTGGATAATTCCTTGGCATCCTGGACTGACCCTGCCCTAAGGAAGCAGGTTCAAGACCTCCTTAGAGGTGCCAGAAGGCCCAGTACTAGGAAATTTTACAGTTAAGTGGAAAGTTTTTCATTTGGGGTTAACAGGGCCCAATCTTCTCAAGCAAGATCTCATCCTAGATTATCTGGCTAATCTGGTTGACAAGGGCTTTCTAGTTCATTAAAATTCATGCTCGTCATTTCATCCCATACATCTGTTCCTGTCTTCATACCCCAGTCTTCATATTTCTTAGAGAAGCGTTTCACTTCAGACCTCCTGGGAAGAAATTTTGGGACCTCAATTTTGTTAGGGAAAAACTGACCCTGTGTCCTGTCGAAAAAGCAGCTTCTGCTAACTTTGTTTCTAGCTTGGAAAACTGCCATTTTGTTGGCTGTCACTTCTGCTAGAAGTTTGAGCTGCAGGCTGTTAGAGCAATGGAATCCTTACTCTTCCATCCAGTCTCACTCTGTACTAACCCTTCCTTTATGCTCAGGGTGGTGACAGACTCATCCTTGAATCAAGCCATACATTTGCATACCACCTTTCCCAATCCTCAGAACTAAGGGAGAAGGAATTCTTCATTCCTTTCATGTCTATGGGTAGCTCAGTTACTATCTTGACGGAACTCAAACGTTGAGAGGATCAGACCAGCTTTGTGGCCTTTGCTACAAGTTCTGAAGGAAAATCAGCTTCCAAACAGACCATCTCCAAATAGATCTCACTGTACCCATTTTACAGCCATCATAAGAAGCCATTTGAGGCGGTCAGGACTTAATGTAGGGATACTGCCATCTCTATTGCGTTTCTAATAGGACTGCCTAGCTTCTCATCTTGGCATACTTTTTCCAGACACTAGCACTCATTAGCCTTTTTAAGGTCCAGAGCAGGATTTGTCCGTGCCAGTCTGCAGGGCATCCTTTTCTCTCCCTAATCTACCTTTCATCCTCCTTTTCAGCTTTGGGAATAATCCCACAAGTCAGGACTGCAACAGTGAAACAAATTAGTCCAGTTGTGTACGCTTGCCATAAACGTAGATGTTTGTGTATTCACTGTTGCAACCTTCATTCCCTCCCTCCTTCCCCATTAGCCCACAGGGCAGTCTAGTTGAAATTTCTCAAACCAAGGGGATCCTTCCCCCCCTGTTACCTTGAGTTCTCTGTCTTGGGTTTTTTACTTTAGGACCCATCTTTGGAGGGCTTCTATCTTGGTGGCAAAATGAAATTGTAATGTCGGCTGGCTCCCTATATACTCATGCGTACTTATGTTGGTCAGGGTGTCCACCAGCTTTGGGAGGAGGGAGATTTTTTGTTCAGGCTGGTTAAGGGCTTTCACGGCAGGAAATCCCACAAGTCAGGACTGCAACAGAGAATACACGCTAGCATATATGTTTATGGTAACTCTACACAACTTAGCTTTCCTACTCCTTTAGCCTGTTTGTCTAGCAAGAAAGCTCACTTCTTGCCCATACATTCCTTGTGTTGGCATGTGTTCTCAAACAAGTCAACTCAGATATACAACTAAAGAGGAGGGTTCCCATGTTTCTGTATACTTGCCAAACCTATAGTGTCTTTAGCAGGATGGTTCCCAAGAGTGGGTAGTATTGCAACAGTGGTCTGAGTAGGCAGCTTATGGTAAATTGTTCTGCAGCTGTACTGTCAAGGGCTCTTTTGAAAATCAGCCTGGTGTTTGGTAAACCATGAACTACTGACAGAACAGTGATGAATAACTTAGTTTTAATCTGAGTGAGACTAGGTTCAGAAGACATTTTTGGAGTACACTGCAAATTCATAGTTTGTGTACTTGGGTTTACTGACTGTTGACATGGGGTGTTTGGATTTGCTAAAGTAGAACATAGCATGGTGTTGCTGTTGGAGGGCAGCAGGGAAGCCGAATGTGGTCTTCAGTGATGATTAACCATGCACCACTCTGACAGTGTGATGCAGAGCTTGATTATAATCTGAGAGACCAAGTTCAGAAGTTATTACTAGTGATGTACATATTGATATGTTGTACACTTGGGTTTGAGTAGAGCGCAGCTGTAGAGTTGCTTTTCATTTGATCACTATTGCAGTATTGCTCACTTCACTATCCTGTTAATACTGTATGTATAACTAGTATGCCAAACTCTGTAGAACTTAGCATGGTGTTGCTGTTAGAGGGCTTCAGGGAAGCTGAACTTGGCTCTTCAGTGATGAACCATGCACCACTCTGACAGCAGTGTGATGCAGAGCTTGGTTATAATCTTGAGACCAAGTTCAGAATACATTACTGGAGTACTGTGTGCATATTCAGATGTTGCGCATTTGGGTTTACTGAAGAAACTTTGGGCTGTGTGGAGTAGAATGTGGCTGTGGAGTTGCTGTGTTGGACTGCAAGGAAACTGAACCTAGTCTGCGGTGGTCAGTGATGAGAATCCATGCACCACTCTGACACCAGTGTGATGCAGACAGTTTTAATCTGAGACCAAGCCTAGGTTTAGAATGCTATTGATGCTGTTGGAAGTGTTCAGTGTTTTGGAGTTTGAGTTTTTACTATGATGTCCTTTTGTAAAGAATACTGTCCATGTTGATCATTTTTACCACCACAGTGGCATTTTAGGTAATTTGCCAAAGTAACCCAGTACTGGCCAGCTTTAGAAAACTCAACCTCCCCTTAATCTTCTTGTGACAGCTGATGTGTCAAGCATACCCTGAGGAAAGCCTACAGTTGACAGAATGTGCAGTCTTTTACCAAAGTAAGTCTTCAGATTCCTCACTTCTCAATAAGACCCATTTGGAGACCTTTTCATTTTAATAGACTTATTCCATTTTAAATGTTTATTTCTGTGTTTGCAGTAATTCCTGTGGGAATTTCTGCTGTAGCAATTGGTTTCCATCTTTTGACAGATGTTTACAGTTTGAGTAAACTTTAAGTGTTTCTCAGTGCAGTGTGCTGTTAGACACTAGAGGCATGTCTATTGTTACTCTGCTTTATCTTTTGACAGGAGGAATTGCAGAACTTGGATATGTTCATATTTATCACTGCTGAAGTAGCCTTTGCAAAGGCTAACAGCAGGCCATTTCCCATAGCTTCAAGGCACCTTTTACAAAAACTCTTGAGCAGCTTAAGCTGATTAAGACAAGTTTGTAAAGTCCTTCAAACCTTTACTGATGCCAGAGTAACCTCCTGAGTCTTTGAGGATCGGTTGGTTTGTACTTTCCTTTCTTGGGCAAATAAGTTCCCTTTGGGGGCAAAATTTCATTTTACTTTCTGAATTTTAAAGTGGAGTGTTTTTAATCGACTGCCTTGAGACTAACTTTTAAAAGGAGCGCTTGTTTTGTTAGTTAAGTGGTGCAAAGTAGCTATTTTTTTCTGTGGAGAAATTCAAGTGCACTTTAACACAATGCTAGTCCTACAGAAGTACTGTAGTTTTCGTAACTTTTGTGGAATGGTAGTGTTGACTGGCAATTGCTTTTGTTCACTATGAAAAAGGCACCATTTTCAGTTTTACCGTTGAGCAGAGTAGTCCCACAGTTCCTTTAGCCACAAATAAGACTGCACCCAACAGACTAGCAGTTTGCCTCAGCTGCAGGTGAGTGACTCTGCTGTGGCTTTGTACCTCAGGCCATCTTATTGATACCTATGGTGTACTACCTATAGCCGCTATGGACTGTTAGCCATGTCTGCTGGCTGTTGGGGTCCCTTTTGTGTGAAAGGGAGAAGCCACTCTGGTCTTCCATGGGAAAGGCAATGTTTCCCTGTTGCCAGAGTGCTGATTCCATCCTCTTTGGGAACTGCTATTGCCATTAGTAACAGATGCCAGTCCTTTTCCTGTCAGAGGACCAAGCACGTCTCTACTAAATTTTCTTTGGGTAGGTATAGGTGCTGCGGTAGCGTTGTCGCTTCACAGTAAGATGCTGACCGGTTCGAGACTCTGCTAGAGCATCTTCTGTGTGGAGGCATGCGTGAATGGGCGTACCTTCGTTGAAGGTTGTGCGTTAGGGCTGGCAACTCGGCACGTAAAAATCAACTGCTAATCATTAGGGGACCGGAGTTCTGCTGTGGCGACCCCTAACTGGGAAAAGCCCAAACCCAGTTTACTGGGTTAAGGCTTTACTCTGGCTATGTATCCTTGTAAATAGGTTGGTACTAGGCTATCGGCCCTAAGGCCTATGCAAGCCTAGCCATAATTCCCTGGATATTTCTTCCCACAATATTTGCTATTTCTGGCCCCTGTCTAGCATAGTGACTGATATGATCCATGGGGTGAATTTCCTATCTTCCATCCAGTCAAGGTTTCTTTTGAAGAGGGCCAATGAGGCGCTCTGCTTGACATGTATGGGCAGTCTGTTCGATTTATGGGTTGTCTCTTGGTCAGGAACCTATCCCTCCAGCATGTTTTGTTCATTGTGATAAGGTTTAGATCCCTGGAGCATGTGGCTCTGAGGTATTTGGATTTCTTTAAGTGGAGCATGTCCAACAGCTCAGGGTTTGACATTACCTTGTGTGTTAAGCAGAGATCGCCTCTGAGTAGACTATATGCCACAGAGTATAGCTGGAGTTTTTAGACAGCATATGGCATCTGCTTTAGGCCTGTGATTCCTTTAGTGAGGTATTTCTGTGGCTTTTCCAGCTGTTGCAGATGTCTTGTGAGGTACATACCAAATGGGGCATTATACTCTACAATGGGTCTGAGGGATGAGTACAGTGGGACAATGACCTCCTTTTTTCTGGATGAAAAGCCCTTAGTGATGGTGTGCCACACAGGATTTCCTGACTGTGGCGATGTTGTTATCGAAAGTGAGACCACTGTCCACCTGTCCCCAAGTCTCTCATCACACTTTCGTTTAGTGTCCTGCCACCTATGTTGTAATTCATGGGTACATGTTTTTTTCCAAAGGGGATAACTATACATTTCTTGGCATTAAGCTTGAGCCCATGGCTCTGACACCAGGCATCTGTTTCTGTAAGGCCCTTTTGTAGAATATCCATATCATTTGGGGATTCAATAATGGCTCCCTGTTTGCAGTCATCTGCAAACTGTTAGCCAGAGTCCCTTAGTTGTTGGCCTGTACTTCAGAGAAGTAGATGCCAAACGAGTGGTCCCAGGACTGAACTCTGAGGTACTCCACTTGTCACTTGTCTGGAGCTGGATTTGGAGTCTGCTACTTTTACAGTCTGGGTTCTATCAGTAAGTCATTTGGCAACCCATCGAGTAACGTAGGGATTTATGAACAGCTTAGAAAGTATCTATGATTCTAGAGTGGGGGATGGTCTGCCTTGGCGAGGTCCAGATAGGCTGTGTGGACCGCCTTACTCTCGTCCACAGCTCTCGAGACTGATTAGAAGGTCAATCAGATTCAGGAGACAAGATCGGCCTTTCACAAACCCAAACTGGGTGGGGTCCAGTGTTTGAAGGTTGCCAATGTCTTTGTAAGTTCTATGATGATGCATTCCATGCCCTTGCAGATCAGGCTTGTCTGACTGATAGGACAGTAGTTCCTGGGATCCAAGGCAGATCCTCCCTTGTGGAGCGGGATAACTAGCTGTGCGCCACTCAGTGGGCACTAAGCCTTAGGTGAGGCTGATTAAACATGACGCTTAGGTGAGGTGCCAGTTCATTTTGTAGTTCAGGTAGTACACAGCCTGGGATGTAATCTGGTCCCATGGATGCTGTATTAGGTTTGGAGAGTGCGGATGTTCTTCGTTCCCCATTGCTGCAGTCCTTACTATTGGGTATAGTCCGCCGTCCAGTCGGCCCGAATACCAGAGTATAAGGCTGACGTCGGTCAGGGCGCATTAGACTGACGTCAGTACGTCAGGGTACTAATGCGCATGACAGACGTCATATCCTCAGTCTTTTTTGCCGCATGGTCCGATGCAGAAGCAGTTTTGCGAGTGCAGGTTGGCGTTCTGAAATATTTCCGAAACCGGAGTTTCAGACCGAAACAGAGTTGGCTAAGTACCCCGTTGGGGAACATTTTGGTTTTTCTTGCCTCAGTATTTAACCGGATGTCAGAAAAAGTGAATAACTGTATTTCTTGTGGGAAACAGATACCTCATAGGGATTACCATACCTTGTGTATACCTTGTTTAGGGCCTGAGCAACGGCGTTGTTGGTTGCCGCTCTTGTGCTAGGTTTAACAAACGCACTATTAAGAGGAGGTTAGACTGTGCCAGGTTAGTGTTTGGGAAGCGTTGCAATTATAAAATGCCGTCGGATGCTCCGGCCCGCTTCCAAGAAGCGCAAGGACAAAACAGCGAAGCCTAGGGTTGATGAACCGCAGTCCCGGACGTCGGTTCTTTAGAAGGCTCAGTGGAGCCAGAGGTTTTGCCAGGAGTTTCCATGGAGTCTCAGGCAGAAACTTTACTGTTACAGGATGTGCCTTCTCAGGAGGTAGGCCAGGCTGAGGGGCTTCTCAGGTAACTGTTCTTCCCTCTCTTCCCAAGGTAGTTAGAGCCTCTCCTTCTGTTGCCAAAACTTCTTTGAGAGGTAGGCCAAGTTCAGCTTCAGTGGGGCTTCTCCTAGCATTTCGGGTTCTGTACCTAAGAAACATATGCTTAAAATGGCAGAAGATTTGATTACTATGATTAGAGGTTCTATGCCCCCTCCTGATAAGAGGCCTAGGGTGGAACCGGAGTTTGATAGTTTTGAACAGTGTTCAGAGGCTTCAGAGTCTTCTGGAAGACTTGCAGGAGTATCCTACTTATTCTGATTCTGATGTGGATGATTCCACTCCTACAGCTTCTCCTCCTGAGGATTTCTCATTTTCAGAGACTCTGCATTCCATGAGGGAGCACTTTAAATGGGAAGGCCAGGATTACTCTGATTCCAGGAAAAGGCTTAGGGAATTCTTGTTTTTACCCCAGCATAGGCCCTTAGCTATTCCTCCTGTGTTGAATGTGGTGGAAGATGTTTTTGCAGAGGCTTCCCTGAACCCTGACTCTCTGCCTCCTGCTCCTGTTAAACCTGATAGGTATTATAGGGTGCCCGAAGCTCATAAGTATTTAAGAGTCCTAGGGCGGACCCAGAAACTGTTTCTCAGGGGCCTAAAGGTGTTAAGGCTTCTGTGGTTAAAAATCCTGTTCCCACTGATAAAGAGGCAAGGGCTTTGGATAGGTGGGGAAAGAAAGTGTATACTTCTTCCACTCTAGCCATGAGAGCGTTGAATTGTCAGTTTCACATGCTAAAATATCAGAATTATCTCCTTTCACAATTGAAATCTAAGGTGGATGCTTTGGCGGAAGGTATTGAGTGTAAAGAGTTGCTGGATTTGGTTCATGTGTCTGAACAAGTGGGTAAGCATTCTTTGCAATGTGGTTTTGATGCTGTACAGGCCTCCTCGAGGGTGGCTGCTACTAGTTCTGTTCTTCGCAGGCATGCCTGGTTGAGGGATCAGAATTTAGCTGAGCATGTTAAGACAAGGATTTTGGATGCTCCTTTACAGTCTGATGTGGTGTTTGGATCGCCTGTGGAAGCAGTTTTAAAGAAAATGGAGGACAAAGCTAAGTCTATGCAAACTGTTAAAGATTTTTTGCAGGTGCAGCCACCAAGTTTAGTAGAAATTGGCCTGCTAAGGGGTGGACATATCCTGCTTATGATTCCCAGTCTAGGGGTAGGTCTAGACGTGGTAGGGGCAGGGCTCAAGGTTCTTTTAGGCCTAGAACAGGGAGTTCACCTGCTCAGACTTCTGGTGAGGGCAGGGGTCAGTCCTTTCGTAAACAGACCCAATGACCTCTCTTTTCAGCTGCCAGTAGATTCTCGTCTGGCAGCTCCTTTGGGAGGAAGACTGTCTCTTTTCAAAGAAAATTGGGATTTAATTACTCAAGACAAATGGGTGTTGGATATCATTCACCACGGTTACAGATTTTATTTCCATACAATGCCCCCTTTCAAAGGCATGCCAGACGTTCCTCCTCCACAAAGAAAAGAGGCTCACAAGCAAGTTTTTCAGTTACTCCAGATGGGGGCCATTCAGCCAGTCCCTGTATCAGAAAGGGGCCTAGGATTTTATTCTCGCCTGTTCCTAGTACCAAAGAAGGGGAACACGTGGAGACCAATTTTGGATTTATCTATCCTCAACACTTATCTGGACATTCCAAAGTTCAAAATGTTGACGTTACAACAGCTTTTACCTCTACTGGGCAAAGATCACTGGATGGTAACTTTAGATCTCAAGGAAGCTTACCTTCATGTGCCTATACGACTAAGTTGCAGAAAGTATCTGCGTTTCCGAGCTGGAAATTCTCATTATCAGTTCTCTGCATTGCCCTTTGGCTTATCTACTGCCCAGAGTATTCACAAAGGTTCTGGCTCCAGTGATAGCTTACTTCAGGCTAAAAGGAATTCAAATCTATCCTTACTTGGACGACTGCCTGATTCTGGCTCAAGAAAAGGAAGACCTTCTACAGCATTTGGAATATGTCATAGCAGTGCTAAGATGCCTAGGGTATTCTGTGAACGAAATAAAGTCCAGTCTAGTACCCTCTCAAGACATGTGCTTTCTGGGTGTGAGACTGAATACAGCAGCCCAGATGGCCTTTTTAACCCCGGACAAACAAAAGAGTCTATCACTTTACTTCCATCACCTATCTCATCAGTCCGTGCTGACTGCAAGGACAGTCCTTCAAGCATTAGGGTTCATGGCATCTTGTATTCTGGTGCTTCCCAATGCCAAACTGCATATGAGGAAGCTACAATGGTATCTCACAAATGTATGGACACAGCACTGCCAGAATTTGGACACTGTCATTCAAATAATACCTTGCCTTCAAAAAGAATTTTTGTGGTGGGCTCAGGAATGTCACCTAAACAAGGGACTCTCTGTGACCCGGCCAGAGGCGAGTCAGATTTTAACGACAGATGCCTCGGACATTGCTTGGGGAGCTCATCTAAATGGAAAGTGGATACAAGACAAGTGGCCTGCCAGACTACAGCATCTACATATCAACATGAAGGAGATGTTAGCAGTCCAGTTTGCATTAATGGCTTTCAAGGAGTTACTTCTTCCAGGGCAGGTGTTGATTCTAACAGACAACACAACTGTCATGTGGTACATCAACAAGCAAGGGGAACACATTCTTATCCTCTATGCAGGCAAGCAATGATTTTATGGGAGACTGCGCTAAGCTTGCAACTTACTCTTCAGGCAAGGTTTCTGCCAGGAGCACAGAACTCCTTAGCAGATGTGTTAAGCAGACAAATCATGGATCCCCACGAGTGGAAACTGGATCTTCATGTATTTCAGAGATTGACAGTGTCATGGGGAACTCCAGACATAGATCTGTTCGCTTCTCCACTAAACCACCAGCTGCCAAAGTATTGCACAAAGGGGTTTCATCACACAGCTTGGAAAGTGGATGCTCTGTCTTTCAGTTGGAAAAACCTTCATGTGTATGCCTTTCCACCTCTACCTCTTCTTCCAAAGGTACTATTAAAGGTCAGACAAGACAGGCCAAGGATGATATTGATAGCTCCAGATTGGCCTCTGCAACACTGGTACCCACTACTACGGAGTCTGGTAAAGAAGCCTCCATGGCCTTTACCTCTGATTCCTCATCTGTTATCTCAGAAGGACGGTCATCTGCTCAATGTCAAGCTTCACTCTCTTCATCTAACAGCCTGGCATATTCTGTGTTGAGACACAGCAGGTCTCAACTTCCTCAACAAGTTTTAAATGTGATTATGGAAGCTAGAAGACCTAGTACAAGGAAAGTGTACGCAGAAAAATGGAAGAGATTTTTATTTTGGAGTACAGCAAAGAATTTGGAGATTTCTGAGCCTAATTTGAGTGTGGCTCTTCAATATCTTACTGAGTTATTGGACAAAGGTTTGTCCTTCTCTTCCATTAAGATTCATGCTGCAGCAATTTCAGCTCACTATGATTGTGATCCACCATTGTTTTCGCATCCTTTGTTCAAGCAGTTTCTTAGAGGGGCAAAGAATATAAGACCCCACGAGAGCTCCTACTCCTGCTTGGGATCTCAATTTTGTGTTGGAAAAACTTACTCTACAACCTTTTGAGCCTGCGGCTACTGCTGAATTGAAATACTTGTCATGGAAGACTGCTTTTCTGTTGGCTATTACTTCTGCAAGAAGGGTGTCTGAGTTGCAGGCCCTTATGGCAGTAGAGCCCTTTTGATTTTCCATAAGGATAGGGTATCATTACGTACTAATCCTTCCTTTATGCCTAAGGTGGTTTCTAGTGTGGCTTTAAACCAAACTATTCATTTGCCTACTTTTTATGCAGACCCCCAAAATAAAGGGGAAAAGATTTTGCACACTTTAGATGTACACAGGCAATTGCGTTATTATTTAAGCAGGACTAAGGATTTCAGGCAGTCTCAGCAGTTTTGTTTCTTTTGCTTTGAGTTCACAGGGCAAGCCTGTGTCAAAACAAACTATTTCTAGGTGGATTGGCTTTTGCATTGCATTTTGTTATTCCCATCATGGCAAGGAGATTCCAGCTGGGATTAGGCCTCATTCCACTAGGGCTACTGCCACTTCAACAGCATTTCTAAGGGGGGTGGCAACTACGGATATTTTGGAAGCAGCTACTTGGAGTTCAGTGCATACTTTCTCTAAGCATTATCACCTTCCTATCTACTCTAAGTCTAGGGCTGGTTTTGCCACAGCTGTTTTGCAAGGCATGTTGTCAGCTCCTGCTTCTTTATGATTTGCCAGCCTCCCTTACCTCTGCTTTGGGATTCTACCCAATAGTAAGGACTGCAGCAATGGGGAACGAAGAACATAGTACAGTTTTGTACCTACCATAAATGTAGATGTTCGAGGATCCCCATTGCTGCAGTCCAAATTACCCTCCCTCCTTCCCCTCTGTGTTTAGGGGTGGTTGTGTAGGTGAGGTTACATGCTTATATTTTTGTATATATTCTTGTATATATTGTACATATTTTTGGTGCAGGTATTTTGGGCCTTGTCTTTTTAGGGTCTTCTGACATCTGGGGCAAGAAAAGACTGAGGATATGACGTCGGTCATGCGCATTAGTACCCTGACGTACTGACGTCAGTCTAATGCACCCTGACCGACGTCAGCCTTATACTCTGGTATTCGGGCCGACTGGACGGCGGACTATACCCAATAGTAAGGACTGCAGCAATGGGGATCCTCGAACATCTACATTTATGGTAGGTACAAAACTGTACTTTTCTACCTGTGTGGCTGTGATTATTGGTATTGGGCAATCTTTTGGTAGTGAGATATGGGCCTTTTAGTGGGTGGGGGGTGAAGTTGGCACTAAATCTCTGGCAGAATATTGGCAATATCCTTGAGATTAGTATATTTGATGCCATTCTGTTGTAGCTCAGAGCAGATCTGAGCATTGCCATTTAGATTGACAACTATAGAATGTCTTGTGGTTGTCTTTGGAATCTTTGGCAATTTTATTTTTGTAACTAGCTTTTGAGGATTTTGAGGGATCTCTGCTTCCTACTGAGGCTGGTGAGGGAGGTTTTTGCATCCTGGGATTTTCCTCTTTCCTGCAACAGTTTCTTCTGTTGTATAGTTTGTTTATAGCAGGGGACCACCAGATTTTCTTTTTTTGGAGAAGAGCATCTTGGTCCTATTTGGGATGGCACGATTCATGCAAGAGTAGATGTGCTCGTACAGTGTCTTAGTGTAGGATTCTGCAGTCTAACTTCCAGATCTCATCTGCGTGGGTGTTAAGTTTGTCGCTTCTGACTTCAGTAGCATGAAGTTGGCTTTGGAGAAGTTTTTTAAGGATGTTTCCTTACTGGGGGGTGGGGGGGATGTGGCTGTCAAGGGTGATTTGCTTATGGTCAGACCTGACCAGTGATGGGGTGACCACTGGTGTGGAGCATCTCCCATGTTGGTAATGACCAGGTCTAGGATATTGGAGTCCCTGGTGGGGCAATGGATTAGTTGATCCAGGGTGTTTGAATTTATGAATTCCAAGAACAGTTGGGAAAAGGAGTTGGTACCAGAGTAGTTTTCCCAATTAATGGCAGGGTAGTTGAAATCACCCAGTATTAGGGTGTTTATCTTAATATATTTCAGTATGTTTAGAAAGGTGTAGCGAGAATCGTGGGGCATGGTGGGGGATCTGTAGCAAGCTGCAATTTGTATTGCAGTCTTACCTAGCGTTAGTTGCACCTGGAGAATTTCAGATGCTTTGTGTTGGACAACTAACCTGGAGGCCTTTAGTGTTTCGGTCTTGGTTTTGTGGCTGAAAAGTGTGGTAAGAATTGTAGCCTAGTATTGCAGGGGTGCTCTCTGGAGCCTTGAACCAGGTCGGTTACTGCACAGTTATCTGTGCTCTCCATTTTTAGGAGTGCCTCGAGAATGCATTTTGAGGTTTAGACTTCTAGCATTGAGTAGCATTACCTTCCGATTTTGCATGGTTGTATTGTAAAAAAGGCACTATAGGGGTTGCAAGAGCTTTAGCCAGTAACCTGAATCCCAGGGGTGACAGGTGTAGACCATCTCTGGCGAAGCATCGTGGTTTGTCTGTCATGTCTTCCCATGCAGACATACTGGATCCCCTTTGAATGACATCAGAAGCTTAGCCAATTGTTGAAGTCAATCATTTTGTCCTTATACTGTGGTATCATTCTGGGCAAAGGCAGGATACTACTCAAGGCTAGGGTCATACCTGCGTGTTTCATGTGATCAAAGAGCTCTTCCATGTCTCTCAATGTAGTCCAGGGAGGTACGTCTCAAGTCATGCACTCCAGCATGGACAATGACAGTTGTTTCAAAAACCACGAAAGGCAACAACTGTGAAACAGAATGCCAGGACCAACAATGAAAAACCAGGAATATTTAATGACAAAACATCCACCGACTAAGCGCTTTCACCTAAAGGCATCATCAGAGTCGGTTGGAACTCAACAAGTAACATATATATATATATATATATATATATATATATATATAACAATTAAGACATATTAATTAATGACATCGCATTTAAATGCACCAATGAGCCAAAACACTGCCTCAACCTATTTAAAAAGACAAAACCTACTTTGTTGCAAATAAAAATAAATACAAAAACAAAACCACTAGAAAGTGAACAAACATTCTACACATAATATACCCCATGATCGCAATTCAAATAATCATTGTAATTAAAAGCATGTAAATATATATCTCATCTTATGAACTTTAAATAACATTGTGAACATAGCAATACATGCAACATAAGTTTCCCATTTAATTATATACAACTTGCTTTTTGTTTTAAGACTGGTTTGATAGATATATAATCATTAATGCCAGGAAACCTCATGGCATTAAGCCTCACCTACCATTCAACTTCTGATAGGGCCACCTTATTAGCAATATCACCCCCTTGATCTTCATAGATTCTATCTATAACAGAAAACAAGAATTTTTTAAATACCTTACATTGACAACTGTGTAAAAACAGGGCATTATGTAAATCTTTGTTTTTTTATGCTACGTACATGCTCACTTATTCGATCACGCAGTCTACGTGTGGTCATCCCCACGTAGAATGCGTCACATGTAACGCATGAAGCTACATAAACTAAATTCTTTGTGTTACAGTTACACAAACCTGGGCAGGCTATTGTGCGATCAAAACCTTTTATAACGAAATGTGTACCCTCACTAATAAACCTACAAAGTCTACAATTACCACACTTAGACATTTTGGATTTCCTAACTCTAGGTACTTTCTCCATAATTGTTTAGATTTTCACCTTTACTAAACACAATCCTAGGTGTTTTCCCAATAATATCCTTGGTAACATCATCTAAACAATGATTCCAAACTTCCCGTACCGATGCTGCAATTGCAGTGGCTTTCTCATTATATTTGAGAATAAGACATGATTTGTCCTTCCCCATACTCTTGTCAATATTTTTCAAATCCATATTACTCATCACACTTGCATTACTTCTCAATACAGGCAAAAAAACAGTATTCCTTTTCCTGACTACTTCCCTTTTCACCTTTAATAAAAGTTTAAGTGGATACCCCCTATCTATTAACATACCTACAAGTTTATACATTTCCTGTTTGAAAAGGGTATCATCACTAATTAGCCTAGATAGCCGTACCATTTGTCCTTTCGCCACCCCTCTTTTTTGATAATAGGGGTGGCAACTGGAATAATGTAAAAAGGAATTGGAATAACTGTCTTTCCTATATAAAGTACTAGCCAACCCTTCCCCTTCCTTGAAAATAGTCAAATCCAGATAATTCACTTTATCAACACAGCATGCATAAGTAAATTTCAAAAAACTGATGGAAGAGTTTAGGTATTCAACAAACTCATTAACACTACTCTCATCCCCATCCCATAAGATAAGTAAATCATCCAGAAACCTGTTATAAAGCACTACTTTCACCCAAAATCTTGATTGAAAAATACAAGCTCTCTCCCATGCCAATAGTACAAGGTTTGCAAAAACTGGCGCGCATCGTGCACCCATGGCAACTCCAGAACACTGCTGATATATTTCACCTTCAAATTTGATAAAGTTGTTTTTCAAAATAGTTTCCATCAAATCACATATGAGGTTGATCTTACTTTTATCAAAACTAGGACTAAGCAATAAACTATCACGAAACATTTCCATACCTTCACTGTGTGGAATGACTGAAAACAAATTAACATCTATTGTTAAAAAAACAAAAAGTCCTATTACATTTGCCAATAGCCTTCAGCCTCTCCAGACAGTGCCACGAGTCTTTGATATGAACTACATCATTAGTGGTAGTTTTACAAACTTCATCGACAAAGGCTGCAAGGGGCTCAGTCTTGGAGCCCCTAGCTGATACTATTGGCCTGAATTGTAGCCGTTCTAACCCCTTGTGCACCTTCGGTATACCAAAGATGCTTGGGGTAACAGGATATTTAACTGAAAGAAAATCAAATTCCGATTCTGTTATCTCACCTTGAAATAGAGCATCTAACAAATACAAGTCAATTCTTCTGTAAGCCACATTCATTTCATTAACCGATACCCTTGTATATGTGCTCTTATCTTCGAGTAAACACATCATGGATGTAGAATAATCAATTTGATTCATCAAAACCATTCCCCCACCTTTATCTGGTCTCATACATCTAATACTATTCGATGATTTGAGTTCTTTGAGGACACCCCTCTCCACAGGGGTAAGGTTATCAGAACTAGTATCCTTCCTATTACATAGTCTTCTAACCTCAAACTCCATGAGTCTTTCCAAAACTGAAATTTCATTGTTACTAGGTGGTATGAATGTACTTTTCCTTTTTAAATTAGAACCATAGTTACAATTCAAAAAAGACATCTCCTTTTTATCATGAAAATACATCTCCAGGTTTAATCTCATAAACAGTTTAATGTTAATCAAAACCTGGGATACATCCAGTCTAAAACTGGGTACAAAACTAGTTCCTTTAGTAAACAATTGAAAATGCACATCCCCTACTACCGTGTCAGTGTAATTGTAAATGAAAAAACCCTGTTTAATAATTTTACACTCAGCACATGAACCTGTCGAACTAACACTTGTATAACCAATAATAATATCTTCTTGTTTGTTACAAATATTGTCACTGACACAATAAGGTGATACTAGATCATGTAAATTGCTTGTAACATCAAAATTGTCCACACTGCAATCATTAAGTTCAACTAAAAAGTTGTTGTTACAAATAACAGCATCCTGTAATGCCGTACATTCATTACAAAGAGCACCCCCCCATTGTTAACGCACATTAAAATATCAGCATGCTTTGGCTTAACACATACAATATTACAACCATTATTCAAATTAAAAGAAGTCACTAAAGTCTCCTCAATTGGTAGCCTCTTTGGCTGCCCTCCATAAATCTGTCCACCCTCATCGGTCTCTGATCTTTGTTCCTCAGTCTCTCGGACCTGCGAGGTCCCGGTACCTGCTCCAAAAAAACTTCCTCTTCAAAAACAATGTCCTGCAATCCAGTTTTAACCATCTCAGATGCACTTGCATTGCCAGAAACCAATCTTCCTTGCCCCCCCTCACCTTGAAAAAATTGATTACCAACACGGTTGTGTTGCAATTTGTTACCTGGGGGGGTAAGCAGTATGATTTTGATAATCAATTCTATCCCTTGTTAACTTTTTCTGTTTCAAGGCCTTGTTTTTATGCTTCCAGGTTCCTAAGAACCCTTTGGAATTTTGCCTCATATTGAAAGAAAATCAAGTCAGAAGTGATACTGTCATGTAATCTACAAATATCACCCCGCAATGCTGCTAATCTAGCCCCATTGTTCCTGATAATATCTAACATTTCTAACCCTGTTTTGTCGAACAGGGTTATCAGGTCAGAGAAGGCTCCGCTACCTTCCTCAATGCCCATCGGTAACTTCCACAACCGGAGCCCCGTAGGCACTTGTTTTAGTGCCTTAGATTGCTCCAGAAACAAATTGTCAAGTTGCAGTGCCCTATACTTGCCACAGAGCTTATCGTACCTTGTAATCTGCTCTTCCAAACCATAAAAACTCGCCAACTGCAAGTCTGAGTGAAAAAGGCCATTATCATCAACAGAAAATACCGGAGCCTCCAACCATGACTGCAAATAATGTCCTCTCCTTCCACTCTGCGCTTCACCCGACAGTGCACGTCTGGCAGGTCGACCCCGATTGGTTGAAGCAGCACTAGCACCACCAGACTCCCTCAGATTGGTCCCAGGAACAGGCACACCAGAATCCGGAACTCCCCGAGCAGCCGAAACACCGGACAAACACAAACCCGTTGTTTCCTTCGATTTGGAAAAAACATCAGCAAAAGTATCTGAAATGTTACAATTTTGCCCTGGTGGAATGGAATCGGCCGTATTAACTGGGGAATGGAGAGTGAATAATTCTACTTGCGTGTCAGTAGGACTGACACTCGCCGTATCTCCATCCTTACCGCTATCTCTCTCGTAGGTCTTTAAAAGCTTATGCACAGCTAGAGACAGTTCCTTCAAAGCATTCTCCATGGTCCTTGAGTCCCACAATCCTGAAAACAGTGTCGCCACACACAAAAAGGAATGAACAGGATAAGCAACCCCACAAAAGGGCACAGCAGTAAATTCAAAAACCACGAAAGGCAACAACTGTCAAACAGTATATACATACATATACATATATACATATATACACATGTATACATATATACATGTAAATATATATACATACATATATATATACATTATATATATATACATTATATATATACATTATATATATATACATTATATATATATACATTATATATATATACATTATATATATATACATTATATATATATACATTATATATATATATATACATTATATATATATATACATTATATATATATACATTATATATATACATTATATATATACACATTATATATATACATATGTATATACATACACACACACATATATATATATATATATATATATATATATATATATATATATATATATATATATATATATATATATATATATATATATACAACATAGCTTCATATTAGGCTATCTGCCCTAGGGCATTTATAAGCCTAGCCAGAGTATGTTTGGCTTTCGCCACCCATTTTAAATTAATTTTGCTATGTCCTTTTTCGAGGCTAGTATACTGTGCCTCTGTCTAACAGTGACACAGAAGTGATACCCGGGGTAAACCTACGATCCCCCATCCACTCATAAAGATCCCTCTTGAAGAGTCAATGAGGGACTCTGCCTAACCTGGACTGGGATTTTATTCCCGAGTGAAGGGAGCCTCTGGGTTATGAATCTGTCCCTCCAGCATTTCCTATTTATTTCAGTGCTGAGGTTTAAATCTTGAGCGCGTAGCTCGATAGGATTTGGATTTTCTGAGGTGCAGCATGTCCATTAATTCCGGGTTGGACATGGCTTTATACTTCAGGCACAGATCGCCTCTGAGCAGGCGTTATGCCACTGAGTAGAGCTGGAGTTTTTTTAACCGGGCAGCATATGGCATCTGTTTGAGCCCTTTGATCCTCTTGGTGAGGTACTTTTGAGGTCTTTCCAGTTGCTGCAGGTGTCTGGTAAGGTACATCCCAAAAGGGGCATTGTACTCACTTATGGGCCTGATGAGGGATGAGTAGAGGCACGATTACCTCCCCTGATCTAGATGTGAATCCCTTCATGATTAGGTGGGCTATATAAAATGTTTTTCTAACCACTTTGGCCACGTGGTTGTCAAATGAGAGATTGCTATCAACTTGTGTCCCCAGGTCCCTAATTACTTCCGTTCTTAATGGATTACCACCTATGTGGTAATTTGTGGGCAATTTTTTTGCCAAAGGGGATGACTATACACTTTTTGGCGTTTAGCTCGAAGCCATGGCTCTGGCACCAGTTGTCTGTTTCTGAGGCCCTTTTGGAGGATGCTTGTGTCTGCTGGAGAGTCTATTATAGCGCCCAGTTTGCAGTCATTTGCGAACTTGGTCAGCCACAGTCCTTCCGTGTTGGCCTGTATCACCAAGAAATGTATACCGAACAGGAGAGGTCCCAGGACTGAGCCTTGTGGGACGCCACTTGTAACTTGTTTGGAGTCTGACATGGCTCCAGCAATTCTAACCGTGTGGGTTCTGTCCTTGAGCTAGTTTGCAACCCATCTAGTGACATAGGGGTTTATATTTAAGCTGGTGAGCTTATCTATAATGCCAGAGTGGGGTATTGTTTCGAAGGCTTTTGCGAGGTCCAGGAAGGCTGTGGACCACCTTCCCCTCGTCAGTAGCCTTGGTGACTGTTTCAAAGAAATCGACCAGGTTTGAGGCAGGATCTGCCCTTAAAGCCGAACTGGGTAGGATCCAGTGTCTGCAGGTCTCCAATATCTTTTTTTGTGAGGTCCATGATCCTTTCCATAGCTTTGCAGACCAAGCTAGTCAGGCTTATGGGGTGATAGTTTCCAGGATCCGTTGAGGCACCACCTTTGTGGAGAGGGACCACTGTTGCTGTATGCCACTCTTTGGGTACATATCCTGTGGTAAGGCTGAGATTAAACAGTAGTTTTATGTTTGGGTTTAGCTCTTCTTGGAGTTAATATAGGACGCAGCCCGGGACACCGTCTGGTCCCATTGTTGCTGTGTTTTTTGCTTTGGAGAGGGTGGCTCTTACCTGAGCATCTGAGATGTCAGGGGGGCAGCACTCTGCTGGGCTAGATATTTGCCCTTTTGGTGGGGGGGGGTTTTGCACTGAACCGGTCAGCTAGGATGTTGGCAATGTCTGTGGGTTCGGTGTATTTTTTGTCATTTTGGACCAATTCTGAGCATATCTGGGAATTCCCACCCAGGTTCCTAACATAACTATAGAAAGACTTGTGATTATCCTTAGTGTCCTGTGCAGTTTTTCTCTCGAAGCTGGCCTTAGAAGATGTTGAGTGCCCGTAGTTTTTTGCTAACACTGATCAGAGATGCCTTCCCTTTTTGGGATTTTGCTCCATGTAGTAGCTTCCTCCTATTGTGTAGTTTGTTTATGGCTGGGGTCCACCAGACAGGACGTCTGCCTTTGGAGGATTGGGTCTTGGTTTTATTTGGGATTGCATGATCCATGCATTCCTGAAGGTGTTCATAGAATGCATTTATAAAGGATTCTGCGGTCTGGGCCGTATTTTGCACAGGCCCGGAGGCTTTGAAGGATTCCACCTCTGTTTTGAGTGTGAAATTTGCTTTAGAGAAGTTTTTCACTGGATTTCTGGGCAGGGGGTGGGGTTGGGATGTGAATATCCAGTGAGATTAGTTTATGGTCTGATCTTACCAGTGAGGGATACACTTCTGGTCTGGGGCAGAGTCCCCATGTTGGTGATCAGGTCCAGTATGTTTTCCCCTCTTGTGGTAGTGGTAAGTTGTTCCATAGCATTTGAGTTTATAAATTCAAGGTACCTATGAGCTAGGGTGTTGGAGCTAGAGTTATGCTCCCAGTCTGTTAGGGTAGTTGAAGTCGCCCAATATAATGATGTTTGGAGAGACCTTCATATTTTCCAGTGTTCTCAGGAAGGCCGAGTGGGGTTTCTGGGTTTGGGAGGGTGGTCTGTAGCAGGCTATACACTGGAAGGCAGTTTTTACCCACTGTTAGTTGCACATGGATCGTCTCTGATGCTTCGTGCTGTGCCACCAGCCTGGAGGTGTGGGTATCTGACTAATATTGATACTCCTCCTCCTTTTCTGGTTCGGTTCAAGTTTTGGGGCTGAAAAGTTTGTATGAGGTATAACCTGGTAGTGCTGGGGTGCTCTCGGGAGCCTTGAACCAGGTTTCTGTTACTGCACAAATGTCAATGTTCTCAATGCTAAGGAGAGTTTCGAGTGCATGCACGTTGAGGTTTAGACTTCAGGCGTTGAGTAGCATTACTCTTAGTTTCTTATCCCTTGTGATACGTATGGAGGTGGGTTTGTCTCTTGAGCCTTGCCTAAAAAAGGCACTATGGGGGTAGCAAGAGCCATTGCCAATATCTGAAAGCCCAGGGGTGACGGGTGCAAGCTGTCACTAGCGAAGCATCGTGGCGTGTCGAGCATGTCATCCCAGACTGACAGGCATTGGATCCCCTTTGAATGACACCAATACTTAAGCCAATTGTTGAAATTTATCATCTTGTCTTCATATTGTGGCATCATTCTTGGTGAGGGTATGATGCTACTCAAGGTCAGGGTCATACTGGCCTGGGTCACATGCTCAGAGCTCCTTTGTCTCTCCATGTAGTCCAGGGAGGTACGTCTCGGGTCATTCACACCAGCATGGACAATGACTAAGTAATATTTGTACTTGCCTTGGTGTGACCTGAGTGCTTGTGTTACGTGGCGGATCCTAGCGCCCGACAGGCAGCTCACTGTGACCTTCTTCAGCCTGGTGAGCGGGATGTCAGTGTGCCTGACAAGTCACCCATTACAAGCGCATCAGGTGTGTTTAGCCTTGAGGGCTGTGACTGTTCGGCACACTGGCTTTGTGAGCTATGTGTTGCACGTGTTTTGTTTTTGCGGTAGCGGTTGCTTGGGTGTCTGCTTTGGAGGTCTCTGCTGCTTGGGCAGATTTTTATTTAGAGCCTCAGAGTATGTTTTTGTGTTTGGTTTGCTGTCGTGGTAAGTCTGTGAGACTGGAATTGTAGTGAGTGTGGTTTCCTTCTCCTCCTGACAAGTTTCGCCAGTACTGAGTTGAGAGAGCTTAGCCTCCAGTTTGGCTGTGTGGTTGAATCTCTCGTGTTGGAATTTGTTGGGGAGGAGGAGAGGGTTGTCTGTGTACATGAGGCAGTTGTAACATTGCCTCAAGATTCCCAGATTCACCAGCTGGACTGGAGAGGAGATTGACAACTGACCTTTGGACATGCTAGAATAGTATTGGGAATTCCATTATAATTGAAAAATAAGGGCCAATGGGGAACAAGGTACTCAAGGGGAGTTTGTGAGGGTGTAGTGCTTTTAATTTTTTAGTGCTGATTTGTATAATTGCTTTAGTGAGCAAGTGCCAGGTAACTTAAATGCAATGTGTTACAGGTAACTTAAATCAAAGAATGACAAACAGTAACTTTCTTTCAAGTGAAACAAGGAAATAAGTACAGTAAGTAATACAGATGTCACTAGGGATCCACAGAAGCGCTGAAAAGCTGCGTTTTAGGTAGAATTAGCGTTTCAGGGAAATAAGCAAACAAGCATACAAACAAAGCTAGATTCAGCAGGCCTGGATGTAGTCTATGCTACAGCAAACAAGGTGTTCCAATTCCACTAAGAAACAGTTTAAATATGCAGGCACTATAAGCCTTTAACCAGAAATTCCCAGCTCAGAAGGGCAGAGTCTAGCCTCTCCTCCTACTAGAGTGCAGACCACGAACCTTCTTAATGTAAAATAACTGGCCTGAAGCCAAAGTGCTTAAACCAGAATGAATACACTTTTAGAATAACAAACAGAGCCCTCAATCAGCAGTTTCTAACTTAGAAGGATGTAAGCTACCTGTCCTGCCACCACAGTGCAGGCCACAAACCTTCCTAATGTAATACAACTGGTCTGAGCCCAAGTGCTTAATCCAAAAGACTTTGAATGATAGCTACACTTTAATCAAGTTACTACCAAGCAGTAATAAATACAATTGAATACTTTAAAGAATGCCTGGATTAGTGCTCAAGTTATACAAACAAAACTAGACTCAGCAGGCCTGGATCTAGTCTATGCTACAGCAAACAAGGTGTACCAATTTAATAAGAAGCAGTACAGATATGCAGGCACTATAAGCCTTTAACCAGAAATTCCCAGCTCAGAAGGGCAGAGTCTAGCCTCTCCTCCTACTAGAGTGCAGACCACGAACCTTCTTAATGTAAAATAACTGGCCTGAAGCCAAAGTGCTTAAACCAGAATGAATACACTTTTAGAATAACAAACAGAGCCCTCAATCAGCAGTTTCTAACTTAGAAGGATGTAAGCTACCTGTCCTGCCACCACAGTGCAGGCCACAAACCTTCCTAATGTAATACAACTGGTCTGAGCCCAAGTGCTTAATCCAAAAGACTTTGAATGATAGCTACACTTTAATCAAGTTACTACCAAGCAGTAATAAATACAATTGAATACTTTAAAGAATGCCTGGATTAGTGCTCAAGTTATACAAACAAAACTAGACTCAGCAGGCCTGGATCTAGTCTATGCTACAGCAAACAAGGTGTACCAATTTAATAAGAAGCAGTACAGATATGCAGGCACTATAAGCCTTTAACCAGAAATTCCCAGCTCAGAAGGGCGGAGTCCAGCCTCTCCTCCCACAAGAGTGCAGACCACGAACCCTCTTAATGTAAAATAACTGGCCTGAAGCCCAAGTGCTTAAACCAGAATTAATACACTTTTAGAATAACAAACACTGAGCCCTCAATCAGCAGTTCCCAACTTAGAAGGATGTAAGCTACCTGTCCTGCCACTACAGTGCAGAGCACAAACCTTAATGTAAAACTGGTCTGAAGCCCAAGTGCTTAAACTAAAAGGCTGTTACACCAAGCAGTAATACAATTGAGTACTTTTAAGATGACGCAAAATCAAAATAAAGTAGGAAGAAACACAAATATAGTATAAGCAGATAATTTTTTTTTTGAGCAAATGAGATGGGCCCAGGGGGTGTATCCAAGTGCAAATTTAGGGGCGGGCAGTTTCAAAGCCACCAAGATTAACACCAAGACAAAAACAGGGAGGGTGGGTGGGGGACCCAATGAAAAAAGTCAACTTCCAGCTAGATATTGCTCAATGCATATGTATATGTGTGTGTGTATATATATATATATATATATATATATATATATATATATGTATATGTATATGTATATGTATATATATATATATATATATATATATATATATATGTATGTATATGTACATGTACATATATATATGTATGTATATGTACATGTACATATATATATATGTATGTATATGTACATGTACATATATATATGTATGTATATGTACATATATATATGTATGTATATGTACATATGTACATGTATATATACATATATATATACATGTACACATGTACATATATATGTGTATGTACATGTACATATATGTGTATGTACATGTACATATATATGTGTATGTACATGTACATATATATGTGTATGTACATGTACATATATATGTGTATGTACATGTACATATATATGTGTATGTACATGTACATATATATGTGTACGTACATGTACATATATATGTGTACATGTACATGTACATGTACATGTATGTGTATGTATATGTACATGTACATGTATGTGTGTATGTATATGTACATGTACATGTATATGTGTGTATGTATATGTACATGTACATGTATATGTGTGTATGTATATGTACATGTATGTGTGTGTATGTATATGTACATGTACATGTATATGTGTATGTATATGTACATGTACATGTATATGTGTATGTGTATGTACATGTACATGTACATGTGTATGTACATGTACATGTATATGTATGTACATGTACATGTACATGTACATGTATATGTATGTACATGTACATGTATATGTATGTACATGTACATGTATATGTGTATGTATATGTACATGTACATGTATGTATGTATGTACATGTACATGTATGTATGTATGTACATGTACATGTACATGTACATGTATGTACATGTACATGTATATGTATGTATCATGTACATGTATATGTATGTATATGTACATGTACATGTATATGTGTGTATGTACATGTACATGTATGTATGTATGTATGTACATGTACATGTATATGTGTGTATGTACATGTACATGTATGTATGTGTATGTACATGTACATGTATGTGTATGTACATGTACATGTATATGTGTGTATGTATATATACATGTACATGTATAGTGTGTGTGTATATATACATGTACATGTGTATGTGTACATGTATATATATGTGTGTACATGTATATATATGTATGTATATGTACATGTATATGTATATGTATGTATACATGTACATGTATATGTATGTATACATGTACATGTATATGTATGTATACATGTACATGTATATGTATGTATACATGTACATGTATATGTATGCGTGTACATGTACATATGTACATGTACATGTGTATGTACATGTACATGTACATGTGTGTGTGTATGTACATGTACATGTATGTGTGTATGTACATGTATATGTGTGTGTACGTGTACATGTATATGTGTGTACGTGTACATGTATATGTGTGTGTGTACGTGTACATGTATATGTGTGTGTGTACGTGTACATGTATGTGTGTACGTGTACATGTATATGTGTGTATGTGTAACATGTGTGTGTGTACATGTATATGTACATGTACATGTGATGTGTGTGTATGTAGTGTGTGTACGTGTATGTGTGTGTGTGTACATGTGTGTGTGTACATGTACATGTGTGTGTGTGTGTACATGTACATGTGTGTGTGTGTGTACATGTACATGTGTGTGTGTGTGTGTATATGCGTGTCTACATGTGTGTGTATATGTGTGTATGTATGCATGTATATGTGTATGTATACGTGTACATGTATACGTACATGTATACGTGTACATGTATATGTGTACGTATACGTGTACATGTGTACGTATGTACATGTACGTGTACGTATGTGTCTGTATATGTGTGTATGCGTATACATGTATACGTGTATATGTGTGTATGTGCGTACATGTGTGTGTATGTACGTACATGTACCTGTGTGTATGCGTGTACATGGTGTGTATGTACGCACATGTATATGTGTGTATGTAATGCAGTACGTGTATGTGTGTACGCAGTACATGTATGTGTGTATGTGTACGGTACATGTATATGTGTGTGTATGTACGCACATGTATATGTGTACATGCATATGTGTGTATGTGTGTGTGTGTGTACGCAGGTGTGTGTGTACGTGTACATATGTACGTGTGTGTGTACATATGTACGTGTGTGTGTACGTGTACATATGTACGTGTGTGTGTACGTGTACATATGTACGTGTGTGTAATGCACATATGCGTGTCAGTGCACGGTGTGTGTGGTATATGCGTGTGTACGGTACATATGTACGCAGGTGTGTACGGTACATATGTACGCAGGTGTACGCGTATATGTGTGTGTATGCGTAAAAATGCGTACACGTGCAGGTGTGTACGTGCACGTACGTACGTGTGCACGTGCAGTATGTACGCACGTACGCATAATGCGTACGCACGTGTGTGTGTGTATGCGCATGTGTGTGTGTGTGTACGCATGTGTGTGCACGTGCATGTGTACGCGTACGTGTAACGTAACGTGTGTATGCGCACGCGGTGTTGTACGCCGTAGTACGCAGGTACGCAGCGGTGTATGCGTGTAATGCACGTATGGTATGCATACGCGGTGTACGGTAATGCACGCAGTACGGTGTGCAGTGTACGCGTGTAATGCGTGTAATGTGCGTGCACGCGGTAATGCGTGTACGGTATCGTGTGTAATGCAGTGTGTACGTGTGCGTGTACGCAGGTGTACGCAGGCACGCACGTAATGCACGTGTGTACGCAGCACGTGTGTACGGTGTGTAATGCAATGCGTGTATGTGTACGTGTGTATAGAGAGAGAGACGCTAAAACACAAACTTCAGATGCAGTGTAACCTAGAGCACTTGAGTTGCAGCAATATTAAGGCAATTACAGTTATAATAAATGGTTTAAAATATACTCTATTTCCCAAATGTTTGAGAGGCACAGTCAGAACACAATGAGATTCGGGCAAAAAAAAAATGTTTTTTTTTTTTTTTGAAAGGGAGAAGAGAAACAGAAGGCCTTAACAAATATTCTCTCTATTAGGTAGAATGAGCTAATGACACTAGACTGGTAGAATGAGCTAATGACACTAGACTGGGAGGAGTATCCTAGATAAGATTTACAGTAGGGGTGGGCAACTGCAAAGCAACCAAGTATATCAGCAAGACACCAACAGCGAGGGTTGGGACAGTACTAACGCTATTAGCCTTCAGACAGTAAGCACTACAGAAAGCCACAAAATGAAAGTTTTTAAACAGATAAAGATTTGTAAAGATACAGAATGCTTTTAACTGCAAACCAGTTACCCGTGCAGATTACTTGATAGCAATAAAATACACTCAAAAACTAAGCAGCAGGCAGAAGTGCTATATATAAATTGCTAGAAAGTCAGTATAAATCTAAAAAAAGGATACTTGTATATCTCAGCTAAGAGTTGTAGTCAACACCTGTCATCCACTCTGCTCAGTGTGTATAGACTGTGTAAAGTAGTTTCTGGTACAGTAGAGGGGTTCCTCTCTTCCTTAAGAGATGAAAGATACTGAATCTCAACAGGAAGATAAGGGACAGATACGAGTTTTTTCTTCATTTCTGATTCTCCCTGTGGGCGTTTCTGATTTTATTGGTATGATTTGCCAGTGTATACAGCAGAATGCTGACATTTCTGCAGTCTCTCAAAGTACTGATTCATTGCAGGATTTTCCAGAACCTACACTCATTCCTTCTGATCTTGTTTCAATGTTGCAGTCCTGACTTGAGACATTTTCTGCCATGAAAGCCTTTGAGTGGCCTGACTACAAGATATTTCCTTTCCTCTAGCAACCAGTGGATGCCCTGATAGCACTTGTGTATAAGGGGAGCAAGCTGACCTCACTATCTGTATTCTTGCCATCAGAGCCCAAAGCAGCTTCAGCATTGGTTGGTCCACACCAGCGACACTTCAGAAAGCCAAGTATCCCATTGGGGAACCCTTTCTGTACTTTTGACAACTGTCATTGAAAATCAGTAACTGTCTGTGGTAAACATTCCACACTGACTTTGCTCTTCTCAAGCCATATGACTGTCAAGTTGGGTCGGGGAATGCTTTGCAGGTCTCTGCTTCCAATGACTGCAGTAAAACTGACTGCATTTGCAGAAAGTGGCTTCTCTGCTCCAGGCAGAGCCTACTGGTTCCCCACTCAAGGCTCGTCAGCAAGATATTGAGATTGGCAGAGGACTTTTCCCTTGTTAGAGGCAGGCAATTCCTACTGAAGAGATGCCCTCCCAGAAGTTTTCTGAACCTTGAGTCTGTTTAGGATTCTGACCAGAAGGATTCTGTTTTTAAAGTAGGCCCTTCCATGGCATCCTTTAAAGACACTCTGGCTGAGGAGTGTTTGGCTTCTGCCTCTTCTGAGGATTCTTCTGGGGGAAACCCTGCATACTTTTGAGTGTCCAAGAAAAGGATAAGGGAATTTCTCAGCATCCTAGAATATAAACCCCATTTCCATCCAACCTGTGGTGGCGGTTGTGGAGGTCTCAGGACTTCTCTTTGAACCCAGCCACCCTCCCCCAGCCTCTAGAAAACCTGACTGGTTTTCATGTTTCGTATTCTCAAACATCAAGAATCCTAGGGCTGACCCTGAGGCTCCATAGGAGCCAGAGCTAGCTCCAAATACCTTGTCCACAGATATAGAAAACAGGACCCTGGATGGATTTGGCAAAATTTACAATTCTGTCACTATCTGAGGGCATTAAAGTCTCTTCCACATGAGTAAATGAGGACTGTCTGAGGCATGTTATGATAGAAAACCAGGGGTTCTAAGGAGTTGCTGGACCTCTGCAATACCAGCTCCCAGGTAGCAAAACATTCCATTAACTCTGGGTATGATGCTATGGAAGCTGCCAGCAGGGCTGCAGCTACAGGCTGTCTGTAAAAGACTTGCATGATCGAGGGAGCAGTCCCTCCCATAGCATGTCATATCTAACCTCTTGGGTGCTCCTTTGGATAAGGAATTGCAGTGGCCCTAAAGCAGAAGCTGATAAAAATGGATGACTAGGCCAAGTCTGTAGACTGTTAAATGCTTATTTTTGCAATTGCATCCCTCATGTTTCAGTAAAAATTCCCCTTCTAAGTACTGGTCCTTTCGCTACCAATCTAAGGCTGGTCAGAGTAAGCCATGTAGGGAAAGGATACTGTACCAAAGACTCAGGCAGTGGCATTCGTAAATTAGGCCAGTGACATTCGTAAACTAGGCCAGTGACTTCTAGACCACAAGCCTCTGGTAAGGAACCATGACTCACCCATGAGTTTCCCATCCCTTACCCCCTTCTCTTAGGCTTTGTGGAAGTCTAGCATTATTCCAAGAGAATTGGTCCCCCACTTCAGACCAGTGGATAGTAGCCAATTATATCAAGGGGCTACAAACTTGAACTCAAGCTGCCTTTGAAACAATTAGATTTCCCAAACAGCTGTACCAAACAGATGCTACGTGCCCAGGGTTTGGTTGGAACTGTTACAGAACAAAAAGGAAGGTTTCTACTCCAGAATCTGCATTACCAGGAAGGAAGACTCATGGCTTGGAGTTAAGCGCCTGATTGGTTCTTACGAGCTTTTTTAAAGTTTTCAGTTTCAACTTTGTTACCAAGTTATCTTGTGAGTTTCTGCCATTTCACACAGCTAATTGGAGGAAGGGCACTGAGAGAAACTCAGATCTGTGATAACATTTAAGTATCCTGTTTTTGCTTGGCACTTGTCTGCATACTTTTTACTTTATTTTATAGCCTTTAACTAATATGCACGGTTGTATTAACATTGTCTGCCTCACAGCGCCTGATAATGTTTTTCCTGTCACACTGCAAGTCTTCTAGCTAGTTTTACTGTGTGAAGTATTAACTGGAAATTTCTCCATTTGTTGAACATAATTTTGCTCTGATTTCCTGTCAGTATTGTTGAACTCTTTCCACCCTCCCTGCATATTGGTATCCTGTTCTTATACTTGATGGCTTTGCAGTTGCCTGCCCCTACTGTAAATTTGGTCTAGGACGCTCCTCTGTCTGGTCATTAGCTCATTCTACCCAAGAGAACATTTGAGAAGGCCAACCCACTTAGTTTCTTAACCTTGATTTATCTTCTGCTTCTCCATTCTTCCTTTCCATTTTACTAAAAAAAAAAAAATGTAAGCTTGTTTCCTGCCTTCCTGTAACTAGAATAGTCCAGATACAGATTTGCTGTATCCACGACTAAGCTTCTGAGCGGTGCCAGTCTGATCTTCAATTTTTTACCCTAGATCTAGTGGTCGCCGCTTTTGCAGTTTTACTAGCCGTCGCCGCTCCTGCAGTTTTACTAGCCGTCGCCGCTCCTGCAGTTTTACTAGCCGTCGCCGCTCCTGCAGTTTTACTAGCCGTCGCCGCTCCTGCAGTTTTACTAGCCGTCGCCGCTCCTGCAGTTTTACTAGCCGGCGCCGCTCCTGCAGTTTTACTAGCCGCCCGTCCTGCCGCCTCCTGCAGTTTTACTAGCCGTCGCCGCTCCTGCAGTTTTACTAGCCGTCGCCGCTCCTGCAGTTTTACTAGCCGGCGCCGCTCCTGCAGTTCACCCTTCATTATTTTGCCAAAACATTTAATTATATTATGTCGTCGGATATGCCGACACCATTTTTAGGCAAAAAAGTCAAGGATAAGGACAGACACCAGAGGCCTTCACAGAGTTCTGAGACCACGCTAAGGCTGACTACCGGTTCTCCGGTTCTCAGCGAGGCGCTTACGCAGCCCCTGACTACCGATGAAATCTTATTACCGGTGACTTCAGTACCCGAGGTCGCAGGTTCCTCAGTCCCCATTCCCACTGCAGATAACGACACCACTCTTGGCAGAGAAACGGAAAGTTTAGCAAGGCCTGCCATTTCTGAAGGCGTTTTCAGGCCTACCACTTTATCTATTAAATCGTACACTAAATCTAAAGCTCCAGTGAAAATTAAAAAACAGGGTCCTCAAGCCCCCTCTCAAGGTCCCATGCCCAAAAAACAGATTAAAATGGCTGAGGATTTGATTTCACTCATCAGGGGCTCAACCCCCCTCAGACAAAAGACCCAGGATGGAGGAAGACTACCCTTCCTCAGATCAGGCATCTATTACCTCAGGCCTTTCTGAGGACCTGGATTACGCCTATTCCCCTTTTGAAGACTCTGATGCTGAGGAGTCTATTCCCATTGAGAGAACACTTCCACTGGGAAGGCCAAGATTACTCAGATTCCAAGAAAAGGCTCGGGGAATTTCTGCTGCTTCCCCAGCATAGGCCCATGGCTATTCCTCCTATCTTAGATATTTTGGATGTGTACGCAGAAGCCAGTCTTAATCCAGACACTACCTCCTGCCCCTGTTAAACCAGACAGATATTTCCGGGTTCCTGATTCTCACAATTTCCTTTATAAAAGCCCTTCTGCTGACCCAGAAACTATTTCTCAGGGTCCCAAGGGGATTAAGGCCTCTACTGCTAAAAACCCTTTACCTTCAGAGAGAGATTCCAGAGCATTGGAAAGGTGGGGGGGAAAAAGGTGTACACATCAGCCACTTTAACCATGAGGGCATTAAACTGTCAGTTTCATATGTTAAAGTACCAGCAGTTCTTGCTATCTCAGCTGAAAAGCAAAATGACACAAACAGAACAACCTGATTTGAAAGAGTTGCAGGATTTGTTGCATGGAGCAGAACAAGTGGGGAAGCATACCTTAGTGTGGTTTTTATGCTTTAGAGGCCTCATGCAGAGCTGCTGTCACGGTATCTGTCATACGTAGACATGCTTGGCTCAAAGAACAAACATTACCAGATCATGTCAAAGCAAAATTATTAGATGCACCACTACAAAAAGATGTACTGTTCGGTGTTAAAGCTGAGGAGGTACTAATGAAAATGGAGGAAAAAGCTAAATCTATGCAAACAGTTAAAGATTTCTTGCAGGTGCAGCCTCCACGCTTCAGCAGAAACTGGCCTTCAAAAAATTGGTCCTTTCCAGCCACGGACAGACCCTAAAGGGGTAGATACAGACGCCCAAGCGGTAGAGGACAACCTCAAGGATCTTAGAGCCAGGCAATGGCAGTCACCAGCCCCAAGAGGTGGAGAAGACAGAACACAGTCATTTAGAAAGCAGACACAATGACTTTCCCCTTTGCCTGACAAAGCTATAATGGCAGCACCTTTGGGTGGAAAACTGGCCTTATTTTCAAATAACTGGCACATTGTTACAAAGGACAAATGGATTCTGGATATTATAGACATAGGCTACAGATTCCACTTTCTCACCCTTACAAAGATGAGGGGCATGCCAAACCTGCCACAAAATCATTGGGCAGAGGCGCAAAAACAAATTTCTGTGCTCATGGATATGAAGGCAATTCAAGAGGTACCTGCAAAAGAACAAGGTCAAGGATTTTATTCAAGACTATTCCTGGTACCAAGAAAGGATAAAGGCTGGAGAACCATCTTAGACCTATCGATTCTAAACACATGTCTAGAGGTACCAAAATTCAAGATGCTCACATTACAGCAGCTTCTTCCCATGCTGGGCAAGGAGTCTTGCTGGTAACATTGGACCTCAAGGAGGCATACCTGCATGTCCCAATCAAACAAGATTGCAGAAGATACCTCAGATTTCTTGCAGGTTCAACCCATTATCAATTCTCTGCACTGCCCTTTGGCTTATCTACTGCGCCCAGAGTGTTCACGAAATGCCTGGCATCAGTAATTGCCTTCTGCAGACTACAAGGGATACAAATTTACCCATATTTGGACGACTGCCTGATCCAAGCGGACAGCAAACATACTTCTGAAACACCTGGCGTTTGTAATGTTGAATTCTCTGGGATACACACAGTCAACAAAAAGAAATCAAGACTAATACCCTCTCAAACAATAATTTTCCTGGGTGCCAGCTTGAATACAAACACCCAGATGGCCTACCTCACACCAGAGAAACAAGGGCAACTAACTCAATACTTCAGAAAACTGGCAACCTTTACCAGGCTGACTGCAAGGAAAGTCTTGCAGGCTCTGGGATTCATGGCATCTTGCATCCTGCTGATCCCATGTGCAAAGCTGCATATGAGCAAACTTCAATGGTACCTAAAAAACGTATGGTCTCAACACAGCCACAGTTTGGAAACTATTATTCCACTCATTCCATGTCTTCAAACGGAATTTCTGTGGTGGGCTCAAGCATGCCAAAGAAACAGGTCTCCCCTTCTGCATACCTCAAGCAAATCAAATCACAACAGACGCCCTGGACTACGCCTGGGGGGTGCACATGACAGAAGTGCATTCATGAAAAATGGTCCCAAAAAGAGAAGCACCTACTCATCAATCAAAAGGAAATGCTAGCAGTGCAAAATGCTATTATGGCCTTCAAAGACCTACTGCATCCAGGCCAGCTATTGATAAGGACAGACAACACAGTGATCTGGTACATAAACAGGGAGGAACCCATTCATATCCCCTATGCAGGCTAGCCATGTCACTTTGGAACATCGCTCTGGAATTACAAATCCAACTTCAAGCACAGTTCCTGCCAGGCAAGGAAAACACGCTGGCGGACAACCTAAGTAGAAATATGACAGATCCACATGAATGGAAGTTGCATCCTCAAATTTTTACAAAGATAATTCAAGCATGGGGAAGGCCAGACATAGATCTCTTTGCCACCCACAAATTACCAACTGACAAAATTCTGCTCAAGGACCTTTCATCCACAGGCCTGGAAAGTGGACGCACTTTCAGTTAGACAACAATGACAGTTTATGCCTTTCCACCTCTTCCTCTGCTGCCCAAAGTTCTATTAAAAGCCAGAGCAGTCAGACCAAAGATGATTCTCATTGCTCCAGACTGGTTTTGACAACACTGGTACCTATTCCTGAGGAGCCTGACTCATTCCCCACCATGGATCCTGCCTCTAATGCCTCTTCTACTGACTCAGCACAACTTCAAAACTCTTCAGTCAGCTGAAAACACTCAATGTAGCCGCATTGAGGATTCCTTAAATTCACAACGGACCCTACTCTCCAAGGAGGTGCAGGATGTCATTTTGGAGGCCAGAAGGCCTTCTACTAGAAAAGCCTACTCCGCAGAATGGAAACTGTTCTGTGCCTGGAATCAGAAAAAGGGTCAGTATCCCGGAATACTGAATTTACCTCAAATATTACAGTACCTAGCTGAGATGCTAAGCAGTGGACTTTCATTCTCCATCAAAATCCATGACTCGGCCATTTCTGCAGAATACAACACTGATCCTCCTTTATTCTCTCACCCTTTCTTAAGACAGTTCCTCAGAGGGGCTAAGAATATAAAACCCCCAAGGAAGCAACCAGTACCCGCTTGGGACCTCAATTTCATTCTAGAAAAACTGACCCTGCCTCCTTTTGAGCCAGCTGCTTCAACAGAACTGCAATATTTGTCAGGGAAAACAGCCTTCCTTCTGGCTATTGCCTCCGCACGCAGGGTTTCGGAACTACACGCCCTCATGGCTGTGCAGCCTTTCATCATTTTCCATCAGGACAGTTTCCTTACGAACCAACCCTTCCTTTATGCCAAAGGTAGTATCCAGGGTAGCCTTGAATCAGGCTATCCACTTACCTACCTTTTACCCTAATCCACAAAAAGGGGAGAGACCACTACATTCCTTGGACATTCACAGACAGCTCAGTTATTTGGACAGAACAAAGCCTTTCAGAAAATCAGAGCAACTCTGTGTCCTGTGCTACAGGTGCTCAAGGGAAGCCTATTTCCAAACAGACAATCTCAAAATGGATAGCCCACTGCATATGCTTTTGTTACTCTTTTCATGGTAAAACTACCTACAGGCATCAGATCTCACTCCACAAGGGCCACAGCTACCTCTGCAGCTTTCCTCAGGGGGGTTCCTACCAAAGATATTTTGGAAGCAGCCACTTGGAGTTCTGTACATATCTTCTCCAAGCACTATCACCTACCATTATACTCCAAATCTAGAGCGGGCTTTGCCACTGCAGTGTTGCAGGGCATCCTGGCTCCTCCTAGTTCCACTTAGTGCCTACCACCCCTTTTTTAGCTTTGGGATTCTACCCATCTGTTATGACTGCAGCTGTATGCACGATGAACATAGTACAGATGTTCGTGCATACAGCTGCAGTAATCACAGATGGGTTTTCTGCCGTCAGGCGGTCCCTCGGTCGGCTGAATTCCAAAGTCTTGGTCCGGCGTCGGTTGTCGTCGCTTTCTCTTCTGACGTCAGTGAGGCCAGAGTATATAAGACACAGCCGACGCCATGTTCTTCAGTCTTTTTTGCAGTGCGGTGCCCGAAGCAGAAGCAGTTCGCAAGTGCCGGTCGGCCAGCTCCTGAATTACGAAAATTTTGGAAACCAAAGTCTTCATTAAAGCTAAGTACCCCGTTGGGGACACTTTTCTTGCTTCAGACAGATGTCAGAAAAAGTTAATAATTGTATTTCTTGTGGGAAGCAAATACCGCATAAGGATTTCCATTCCCTCTGCATACCTTGTTTAGGCCCAGACCACGACGTCTCGGGCTGTCGCTTTTGCGCTACCTTCAATAAACGCACTATTAAGCGTCGGGCGGAGTTCGCCCAACACTATTTTGGTAAAGCTTTTGATTATAAAATGTCGTCTGACACTCCGACTACCGTCTTGTCCAAAAACGCAAGGAAAAGGACCGACACTTTAGACCCGTGGTCCCCGCCGACACCATGCCAAAACAGGCTACACGTGGTCCGGTTCTCAGCGAGACGCCTTTGCAGTCCTTGACTACCGACGACGCTCCTCGGTGTCCTCTGTACCAGAGACCGCTGGGACCTCGGCCCTTTCCCAGACTACAACCACCGAAGCCTTTGCTAATGTTGAGCCTACTAATGTGGACAGGTCCACCTCCACCCATGGTGTCTGTAGACCCTCATCTTCTTTTTCTATTAAGGCCTTTACTAAATCCAAAGCAGCCAGGCACCCCAAGAGGCCTGCTGCACAGGGCCCATCTCCAGGTCCCATGCCTAAAAAAACAGATGCTTAAAATGGCTGAGGATTTAATTACTCTTATCAGAGGTTCTCAACCCCCTCCAGACAAGAGACCCAGAGTGGAGGAAGATTCTCCCTCTTCTGATCAGGGATCCATTTTATCAGAACATTCTGATGCAGAGTAACACTTACTCCCCTTTTGAGGATTCGGATACAGAACAGTCCATCCCTTCTGTATCTCCTCCTGAGGATTTTTCCTTTGGGGAAATCTTGCACACCTTGAGGGAACACTTCCATTGGGAAGGCCAAGACTTTTCAGATTCTAAGAAAAGGCTTAGGGAATTTCTTTTGTTACCTTAACACAGACCTCTGGCGATACCCCCTGTGTTGGACATACTTGATGATGTTTATTCGGAGGCTTGCCTTAACCCGGATTCTCTGCCTCCTGCACCAGTCAAGCCTGATAGGTATTAGAGTACCCAACTCTCACCAATTTCTCTTCAAAAGCCATAATGCTGACCCTGAAACCATTTCACAAGGCCCCAAGGGATTGAAGGCCTCCACTGCCAAGAATCCACTTCCTGCAGAAAGGGAGTCAAGATCTTTAGAAAGGTGGGGTAAAAAGGTATATACCTCTGCCACCCTAGCCATGAGGGCCTTAAATTGTCAGTTTCATATGCTTAAATATCAACAGTTCCTGTTATCACAATTGAGGAATAAAATGTCTCAACCTGAACAACCAGATTTAAAGGAGTTACAGGATATGATGCATAGTGCAGAGCAAGTGGGTATACACACTTTACAACGTGGTTATGATGCCCTAGAGGCTTCAAGTAGAGCGGCTGCTACAGGATCAGTCATTCGCAGACATGCCTGGCTTAGAGAACAAAACTTGCCTGATCATGTCAAAGCTTAACTTCTAGATGCTCCTTTACAAAAGGATGTGCTGCTTGGTACTAATGCTGAGGAGATACTACGGAAAATGGAAGAAAAAGCCAAATCTATGCAAACTGTCAAAGCCTTTTTACAGGTCCAACCACCACGTTTTAGCAGAAATTGGCCTTCAAAAAACTGGTCCTTTCCAGCCACTGACAAGCCCCAAAGAGGTAGATAAAGACGCACAAGGGGCAGAGGGCAATCATAAGGATCATATAGAGGACGACAATGGCAAACTCCAGCACCAAGAGGTGGCGAGGACAGTGCACAACAATACAGGAAGCAAACCCAATGACTCCATTTCCATGCCAAGCACGTCTCAGCTGGCAGCACCTTTGGGAGGAAAGCTAGCATTATTTGCAGCCAATTGGCATATTGTCACAACAGACAAATGGATCCTGGACATTATAAACAGAGGCTACAAATTTCATTTTCACACTCTTCCAAAAATGAGGCATGCCAAACCTGCCACAGAATCAAAGGGCAGAGGCACAACTACAAATTTCAAAGCTCATAAGCATGAGAGCTATTCAAGAGGTACCTACTCACAAACAAGGTCAAGGTTTTTATTCAAGACTTTTTCTGGTACCAAGGAAAGGAACCGACTGGAGACCCATTTTGGACTTATCCATCCTAAACACATTTCTACTCGTACCAACATTCAAGATGCTCACATTACAGCAACTTCTTCCCATGCTGGGCAAGGAGTTTTGGCTGGTAACATTGGACCTCAAGGAGGCATACCTGCATGTCCCAATCAGACAAAGCTGCAGAAGATACCTCAGATTTCTTGCAGGTTCAATCCACTATCAATTCTCTGCATTGCCCTTTGGCTTGTCTACTGCGCCCAGAGTATTCACAAAGTGCCTGGCATCAGTGATTGCCTACTGCAGAAGACTTAAAGGGATACAAATTTACCCTTATTTGGACGACTGCCTGATCCAAGCGGACAGCAAACACATACTTCTGGAACATCTGGCATGTGACGCCGTTATTGCATTCTCTGGGATACACAATCAACAAAGAGAAATCAAGGCTAACACTATCTCAGAAAATAACTTTCCTGGGTGCCAACTTGGACACAAACACCCAGATGGCCTATCTTACGCCAGAAAAACAGGGGCAACTATCTCATTACTTCAAAATACTAGCAAAAAGTACCAGGCTTACTGCAAGGAAAATCCTGCAGGCTCTGGGATTCATGGCATCTTGCATTCTTTTAATCCCATGTGCAAAGCTGCATATGTGGAAACTTCAATGGTACCTAAAAAACCTATGGTCTCAACAGTCAGTTTGGAAACAATAATACCAATAATCCCATGTTTGCAAAAGGTATTTCTATGGTGGGCCCAAGCATGTCAAGCAAACACGGGCCTCTCATTCTGCAAGCCTCAAGCAAAGCAAGTTATCACAACAGATGCCTCAGATTACACCTGGGGGGCGCACATGACGGACAGGTGCATCCAGGGCAAATGGTCCCAAAAAGAAAAGCACCTTCACATCAATCAAAAAGAAATGCTAGCAGTAATAAATGCAATTACAGCTTTCAAGGACTTCCTGCATCCAGGGCAATTACTGATAAGAACAGACAACACCACAGTAATGTGGTGCATAAACAAGGAGGAACACATTCATACCCCTTGTGCAGACTAGCCAAGACTCTTTGGAACTTGGCTCTGGAATGGCAAATCAAACTTCAAGCCCAGTACCTGCCAGGATTGGAAAACGCGCTGGCAGACAAATTAAGCAGAAATGACAGATCCACACGAACGGAAGTTACATCCTCAGGTGTTTACAGAAATATCCCAAGTGTGGGGGAGGCCAGACATAGATCTTTTTGCCTCCCACAGGAATCATCAATTGGAAACGTTTTGTTAGAGGACCTTTCATCCAAAGGCCTGGAGAGTGGACACCCTTTCATTCAGTTGGACAGCATGGACAGTTTACGCATTCCCACCTCTGCCTCTTCTGCCCAAGGTACTTTTGAAAGCAAGAGCAGACCGAAGATACTGATTGCTCCAGATTGGCCATGGCAACACTGGTACCCGCTGCTGAGGAGCCTAACACATACTCCTCCCTGGTCCCTGCCTCTAATGCCTCTTCTGCTGACTCAGCACAGCTACAAAACTCTCCACAGTCAGCTCAAAACACTCAATCTCGCTGCATGGAAAATTCCTTAACACCACAACAGACCCTACTCTCCAAGGAGGTGCAGGATGTCATTTTGGAGGCCAGAAGGCCATCTACTAGAAAAGCTTATTCAGCAAAATGGAAGCGGTTTTGTTCTTGGAATGAGAAAAAAGGCCAGGACCCTAGAAAACTGAACTTGCCTCCGGTATTACAGTATCTAGCTGAGCTGCTGAACAGTGGACTTTCATTTTCTTCCATAAAAATCCATGCCTCAGCCATTTCTGCAGAATACAACACGGATCCTCCTTTATTTTCTCACCCACTCTTACGACAGTTCCTCAGAGGGGCTAAGAATATTAGACCACCAAGGAAACAACCAATACCAGCCTGGGATCTTAATTACATACTAGAAAAATTAACATTGCCTCCTTTTGAACCAGCTGCCTCAACAGATTTGCAATATTTGTCCTGGAAAACTGCCTTCTTTCTGGCTATCACTTCAGCTCGTAGAGTTTCGGAACTACAGGCCCTCATGGCAGTGCAGCCCTTTCTCATTTTCCATCAGGACAGGGTTTCCCTTCGTACCAACCCATCATTTATGCCTAAAGTGGTATCCAGGGTAGCTTTAAATCGAGCCATACACCTTCCTACCTTTTATCCCAATCCTCAAAACAAAGGGGAAAGGCTGCTACATTCTTTAGACATCCATAGGCAGCTACGTTACTACTTGGACAGAAAGTCCTTCAGGAAATCAGAACAACTCTGTGTCCTATGCTGTAGGGGCTCAAGGGGAGCCAGTTTCCAAGCAGACTATTTCAAAGTGGATAGGCCACTGCATACGGTTTTGTTATTCCTATCATGGGAAATCTGTTCCTACAGGTATCAGATCACACTCCACCTGGGCCACAGCTACCTCTACAGCCTTCCTCAGAGGAGTTCCTACCAAAGATATTCTGGAGGCAGCCACTTGGAGTTCTGTACATACCTTCACAAATCAATACCACCTGCCGTTATATTCCAGAACAAGAGCAGGCTTTGCCACTGCTGTTTTGCAGGGCATTCTGGCTCAACCCAGTTCCTACTAGTACCTACCACCCTGTGCGTAGCTTTGGGACTCTACCCATCTGATTACTGCAGCTGTATGCACGATGAACATAGTACAGTTTTGTACCTACCATAAATGTAGATGTTTGAGTGCTAATACAGCTGCAATACAGGTTTCCCTCCCTCCTTCCCCACTTGGTAAAGGCATGGGGCCTAACAACCTCTTCATACATTCTGACTGGGTTATCCTATGGTTTATTTGCTTGCAACCACTGATTTTGGATTATATTGCATTGCATGTATACACATATAAGCATAATTTATGTATTGCCTTCCTTCTGGGGGCACCTGACATCTGGGGCAAGAAAGACTGAAGAACATGGCGTCGGCTGTCTCTTATATACTCTGGCCTCACTGACATCAGAAGAGAAAGCGACGACAACCGACGCCGGACCAAGACTTTGGAATTCGGCCGACCGAGGGACCGCCTGACTGCAGAAAACCCATCTGTGATTACTGCAGCTGTATTAGCACACAAACATCTACATTTATGGTAGGTACAAAACTGTACTTTTTGTACCTACCATAAATGTAGATGTTCGAGTGCTAATACAGCTGCAGTCCAGGTTTCCCTCCCTCCTTCCCCTCTTGGGACAGGCCTAATGGCTAACACCTCCTCATACAACCTGATTGGGGTATTCTTTTATGGTGCATTTGCTTGCAACTACTGTTTGTTGATTATATTGCATTACATAAATTTGTTTTGCCTTCCTTCTGGGAGCACCTGACATCTGGGGCAAGAAAAACTGAAGAAAATGGAGTCTGCTGGTTCTTTTATACCCCTGTTGCACTGACATCAGGGAAGAAGCGACGACATCCGACGCCGGACCTAGTCTTTGGAATTCGGCCGACAGAGGACCCGCCTGATGGCAGGAAAACCTATCTGTTATGACCGCAGCTGTATTAGCACTCTAACATCTACATTTATGGTAGGTACAAAACTGTACTTTTTGATTTATCTACTTGTGTATGTTTGCATAACATCATGTATTGCCTTTTTTTACTGGGGCGCCTGACATCTGGAGCAAGAAAAACTGAAGAAAATGGCGTTGGCTGCCTCTCTTATACTCCTGCCGCACTGACGTCGGGGAAGAAGCGACTACAACCGACTCCGGACCTAGACTTTGGAATTCGGCCGACCGAGGACACGCCTGACTGCGTATAACCCAAGTGTGATGACTGCAGCTGTATGCACACTCTAACATCTACATTTATGGTGGGTACAAAACTGCACTTTTTACTAGCCGTCGCCGCTCCTGCAGTTTGACTAGCCAATTAGTGTATCACTTTACCAGACTTGTAGCACAAGTGCTACCAGCACTAAATGTTTTACAAGGAAACTGCTCCAGTACTTAATGCCCTCCCTTCCAGGCATGTCTGAAGGTCAGTTCCCTGTGCGTTCTATTAAACTGCTGAACTTTGACATTGTGAAGCAGTGTAGCAACTGCCTCGTGCACTGGCAACCCTCTCCTCTTGCCTCCCAACCCTCAGACTTGAGAGTTGCAGTTGTATATCCAAACTGGAAGCCACGCATTCTAGCCAAGACCGGATTAGCTGGCCCAGAGAAGGTGAACACAGCCTTCCAGAACGCACACCAGCACTGCCTTCACATAAAAACACAAACTGCACACCCACCTTTGCAGAGGCTCTCAGAATGTTTCTGCCTTGGAGGTCTCTGCTGTTTGGGTAGATTACCATCACCACAACACACTAATCACTAGACACCACTCTCCTAAACAGAATACCACTCCAAGCCCTTAGGCAAAACAGCATGCCCAACACTAGTCGTAGGTGACTTGATAGCGAGGCGCACTCCCCCTTACTAGGTTGTAAAAGGAGAACACAACAGTTAGCTGCCTGTCAGGTGTTAGGATCTGCCACAACGCATGCACTCAGATCCCTCAACAGGTATAAATGACTCATTGTACATATAGGTATGATTGACCCGAGACGTACCTCCCTGGACTACATGAAAAACCTGGAGGAGCTCTTGCATTATGTAGCCCAGGTGGGTATGACCCTAGCCCTAAGCAGCATCCTACCATCAACCAGAATGATACCACAGTACAAGCAGAAAATGATTGATGCAAACAATTGGCTGTTTCTGGTGTCATTCTAAGGGGATCCAGTATGTCTGCTTGGGACGACATGATTGGCAGACCTCTATGCTTTGTCAGAGCTGGCCTGCATCCGTCACCCCTGGCCAAGACTCTTACCACCCTTGTAGTGCTTTTTAGGCGGTGTTCCAAATGCCAAATTACCACCGTAACCGCTACAAACAAATGCAATCTGAGGATCATGTTCAGTGCTAGAAGTCTAAATCTCAAAGTAGTCGCTCGAAGCACTCCTCAAAATGGAGAACAGACATTTGTGCCATAAGAGACCTGGTTCAAAGCAGCAGGAAGCACCCCTGCACTACCAGGCTTATAACTCGTTACACACCTTTCGGCCCCAGAACCTGGACCTGAAGCTCCAAAGGCGGTGGGGTTTCCATATTCATAAAGGATAGGCACACCTCCAGATTAGTAGCCCAACATCTGAGGTACTTACAGTGCAGCTAACATTGGGTAAGTTGGCGATTCAGGTCGTAGCCTGCTATAGGTCTCCAATTGTCCCAAGACTCGCTCCATGTTCCCAAGCACCCTGAAGAATATTAGGGTCCAACCAAACACTGTCATACTGGTTGACTTCAGCTACCCTTTACATTAACTGGGAAAACACACACTTGCTCAGCATTTCCTGGAATTCATTGATTCCAGTGCCCTGGAACAGCTTGTTCTTAACCCCACTAGAGGTAGCAACATCCTTGACCTGGTCATTACTAACCTGCACTGTTGCTCTACACCAGTAGTTTCTCCTCCCAGATTAGATCCGACCACAAGCAAATCACCTTGGAATTCCACACCCCCCCCCCCTTGCAAAGATAACCACCATAAACTACTCCAAAGCCAACTTTGGGCTCCTAAAAACAGAAGTGGTCAACTTCACTGCACCCATGCAAATGGAGATCAGTTGCATGACCGCCAAGTCCTACACCAGTACAGTGTACAAACACTTACACAAATGCATGGATCTCACCATACCCAACAGAACCAAGATGCTCCCTTTCAAAAAAAGGAAGCCAATCTGGTGGCCCCCTCCCATGAACTCTACAACAGGAGGAAACTGATGTGGAATAAGGTGAAATCCCAAAATTGGAAACTCCCTTATCAGCCTTAAAAGGCTAAGATCCCAGCTAGTTATGAAAACAGAATTGCAGCAGATAGTAAAGGCAACCACAAGGCTTTCTATAGTTATGTAAAAACAATCTTCATGACAATACCGAGATATGCTCTGAGCTACTGCACAATGGTAACTCCTATACCGAGCCAACGGATATTGCCAATATACTGGCAGTGCCAGCTTTACCCCTACCCCCCAAGGGATCAGTCACAATACCAGTAGATTGCCAGGAACCCAGTATTGCTGCTGCGCAGGTTAAAACAGCACGGTCAAAGGCCAAGAGTACAGCTTCTGTGGGACCCGACAATATCCCTGGCTGTGTTCTACGTTTATAGGTTCATAGGTTCATACTAGGCTATCTGCCCTGGGGCAATTATAAGCGTAGCCCGATTCTGTATGGCTTACGCCACCCCTTGATTTGAGTATACTGTGCCCTTTTTAAGGTTTAGTTTACTGTGCTTCTGTCTAATAGTGACACGGGAGTAATCCCTGGGACAAGCTTACGATCCCCCATCCACTTATCGAGATTCTTCTTGAAGAGATTCAGTGAGGTGCTCTGCCTCACATGAACTGGAATTCTATTCCAGAGCGAAGGGAGCCTCTGGGTTATGAACCTGTCCCTCCAGCAAGTTCTATTTATTTCTGTGCTGAGGTTCAAGTCCCTCGAGCGTGTGGCTCTAAGGGATTTAGATTTACTGAGGTGGAGCATGTCCATTATTTCTGGATTTGACATAACTTTGTATGTCAGGCATAGATCGCCTCGAAGTAGGCGGTATGCAACTGAGTAGAGCTGGAGTTTTTTAACTGAGCAGCATATGGCATCTGTTTGAGACCCTTGATCCTCTTGGTGAGATACTTTTGGGGTATTTCTAATTGCTGCAGGTGTCTGGTAAGGTACATCCCAAAAGGGGCATTGTATTCTATGATGGGCCTGATGAGGGATGAATAAAGGGGCACGATTACCTCTCTTGATCTAGATGTGAAACCCTTCGTGATGAGGTGGGCTATGTAGAAGGTCTTTCTAACCACTTTGGCAATGTGGTTTTCAAAGCAGAGATTGCTATCAACTTGGGTCCCCAGGTCCCTAATAACTTTCTCTGTACTTAATGGTTTTCCGTCTATGTGGTAATTTGTGGGCACATTGTTTTTGCTAAAGGGTATGACTATACATTTTTTGGCATTTAGCTTTAAACCATGGCGCTGGCACCAGTTATCTGTCTCTGCGAGACCTTTTTGAAGGATGTTTGTGTCAGCTGGAGAGTTGATTATGGCGCCCATTTTGCAGTCATCTGCGAACTTGGTGAGCCGTAGTACTCCCACGTTTGCCTGTATGTCGGAAAAGTATTTACCGAACAAGAGTGGTCCCAGGACAGAACCCTGTGGGACGCCACTTGTGACCGGTTTAGAGTCTGACATGGCTCCAGCAACTCTCACTCTGAGTTCTGTCTTTGAGCCAGTTTGTGACCCATCTTGTGACATAGGGGTTTATATTTAAGCTGGATAGCTTATCTATGATGCCCGAGTGGGGTATTGTGTCAAATGCCTTTGCAAGGTCCAGATAGGCTGTGTGGACTACCTTCCCTTCATCTATGGCTTTGGTGACTGTTTCAAAGAATCAACCAGGTTCAGAAGGCAGGATCTGCCCTTGACAAAGCCGAACTGGGTAGGATCTAGTGTCTGTAGGTCCCCAATATCTTTGTTTATGAGCTCCATGATGATCCTCTTCATAGCCTTGCAGACTAAGCTAGTCAGGCTTATGGGGTGATAGTTTCCAGGGTCCGTAGAGGCTCCACCTTTGTGGAGTGGGACCACTGTTGCTGACGCCATTCTGTGGGCACATCCTGTAGTGAGGCTGAGATTGTATAGCTGTTTTATTTGAGGGATTAGTTCCTCTTGTAGTTCATGTAGGACGCCACCTGGGACGCCATCTGGTCCCATGGAAGCAGTGTTTTTTGCTTTGGAGATGGCAGCCTTCACCTGAGCATCTGAGGTGTTTGGGAAGCAGCCCTCTGCTGGGATAGATGCTTGCTCTTTTGGGGGGGGGGGTGGAGAAGTTTGCACTGAACCTGTCTGCCAGGATATTGGCGATGTCTGTGGTTTCAGTGTATTTTTTGTCGTTTAGAATCAACTCAGAACAAGTCTGGGAGTTGCATCCCAGGTTTCTAACATAACTGAAAAAAGCCTTATGATAGTCTTTGGTGTCCTGTGCAATTTTTCTCTCGAAGCTGGCCTTGGAGGATTTTGAGGGATCGTAATTTTTTGCTAGTACTGATCAGAGATGCCTTCCCTATTAGGGATTTTGCTCTCATGTAGTAGCTTCCTCCTTCTGTTGTACAGTTTATTTATGGCAGGGGTCCACCAGACTGAACGCCTGCCTTTGGATGATTGGGTCTTGGTTTTGTTTGGGATAGCATGATCCATGCATTCCTGGAGATGTCCATAGAATGCATTTATATAGGATTCTGCAGTTTGGGCTGTAGTTTCCACTGGCCCTGGGGCCTTGAAGGATCCCCACACAGCCTTCCTGAAGACACTGGAGGGTATAAATGTATCTCCAAACACCATCATATTGGGTGACTTCAACTACCCGAATATAGACTGGGAGCATTACTCAAGCCCTAACTATCTAGCCCAACGGTTCCTGGAGTTCATAAATTCAAATGCCATGGAACAGCTAGTCACTGTTCCCACGAGAGGAGAAAATATACTAGATCTCATTGTCACAAACATGGGGACAAAATGCTCCACACCGGAAGTATATCCCTCATTGGTGAGATCTGATCATAAACTAATCTCACTGGAAATCCACATCCCGCCCCACCCCAAACAAAAAGACCATAGTGAAGAACTTCTCTAAAGCAAACTTCACACTACTCAAGACTGGTGTAGTATCCTTCAAGGCCCCTGAGCCAGAGGAAACCACAACCCAAGCTGCGGAAGCCCTTACAAATGCCTTCTATGAACACCTCCAGGACTGCATGGATCAGGCAATCCCAAATAAAACCAAGACTCGTTCCACAAAGGGCAAACGTCCAGTCTGGTGGACCCCAGCCATTAACAAACTTTACAATAAGAGGAGAAAGCTATTACATGATAGAACAAAATCCATAAAAGGGAAGTCACCCCTGATCATTATTAGTAAAAAAGTACGAGCACTCATAAAATCAACTAAGGCCAATTTTGAGAGAAAAATTGCCATGGATTCAAAGGACAATCATAAGGCCTTTTTCAGCTATGTTAGGAACCTGGGTGGAAACTCCCAGATATGCTCAGAATTAGTCCAAAATGATACAAAAATCACTGAACCCACAGACATTGCCAACATACTGGCAGACAGGTTCAGTGCAAACTTCACCCCCCTCTCCCCCCCCTAAAGGAGAGAACTATCCCAGCCGAGTGTAGCCTCCCGGACATCTCAAATGCGCAGGTGAAAGCTGCTCTCTAAAGCTAAAAACACAGCATCAGTGGGACCGGATGGTGTCCCTGGCTGTGTGCTACACGAGCTAAATGAGGAATTAACCCCGCACATAAGGCAGCTGTTTAATCTCAGCCTTACCACAGGATACGTGCCCAAGGAGTGGCGTACGGCAACTGTGGTCCCACTCCACAAAGGCGCCTCACGGACCCTGGTAATTACCGCCCCATAAGCTTAACAAGTCTAGTCTGCAAAGCTATGGAGAGGATCATAATGGAGCTCATAAACAAAGATCTAGGGGACTTGCAGACATTGGACCCGACCCAGTTTGGCTTTGTCAAGGGAAGATCATGCCTTTTGAACTTGGTCGTCTTCTTCGAAACAGTCACCAAGGCCATTGATGAGGAAAGGCAGTCCATACAGCCTACCTTGACCTTGCAAAGGCTTCGACACAATACCCCACTGGTATTGTAGAAAAACTTACCAGCTTAAATGTAAACCCATATGTCACAAGATGGGTTGCAAACTGGCTTAAGGACAGAACCCACAGGGTTAGAGTTGCTGGCGCTGTGTCAGACTCCAAGCCAGTTACAAGTGGTGTCCCACAGGGCTCGGTCCTTGGCCCCTATTGTTTGGCATCTACTTCTCAGAAGTACAGGCCAGCATGGGAGGACTTTGCTGACAAAGTTTGCAGACGACTGCAAACTGGGCGCCATAGTGGAAAGTGCATCGGACACGGATATCCTTCAGAAGGGACTCACGGAAACAGATAGCTGGTGCCAGAGCCATGGCCTGAAGTTAAACCAAAATGTATAGTCATACCCTTCGGGAAAAACAAGGTAACCCCAAGCTACCATATAGGTGGCAATCCACTAAGCACAGAAGAGGTTATCAGGGAACTGGGGACCCAGGTTGACAGTGGCCTTTCTTTTGACACTCACATTTCTAAAGTGGTTAGAAAGACCTTCTACATTGCCCACCTGATCATGAAGGGATTCACATCCAGATCTAGTGAGGTCATTGTTCCCCTGTACTCTTCACTTATCAGACCAATGATCGAGTACAATGCCCCATTCGGGATGTATCTCACCAGACATCTGCAGCAATTGGAGACCCCAAAAGTTCCTCACCAAAAGGATAAAGGGACTCCAAAATCGGTCATATGCTGCCAGATTGAAGAAACTCCAGCTCTATTCAGTCGCATACCGTCTGCTCAGAGGTGACATGTGCCTGACATACAAGGCCATGTCCAACCCGGAATTAATGGACATGCTCCACCTCAAAAAATCCAAATCCACCAAAACCACTAGAGCAAGCGACTTAAACCTTAGCACGGATATAAATAGGACGTGCTGGAGGGATAGATTTATCACTCAGACTCCCTATGCTGGGGAATAAAATCCCGGTCCATGTGAGGCAGAGCACCTCGCTGACTCTGTTCAAGAGAAATCTAGACCTGTGGATGGGAGATCGTAGGTTTACCCCGGGAATCATCTCCGTGTCACTGCTGGACAGAGGCACAACAAACTAGTGGGCACAGTATTTTTTCATATAAGGGGTGGCGTAAGCCACAGAAATTTGGGCTAGGCTTATGAATGCCTTAGGGCAGATAGCCTAGTATAAACCTATGAACCTATGAACCTATTCCACTTTGGTTTTGAGAAGTGAGAAGTTCGCTTTTGAGAAGTTTTTCACTGTGGTTTTCTGGGCTGGGGGTGGGGTTGGGATGTGGAAATCCAGTGAAATTAATTTATGGTCTGATCTTACCAATGAGGGATATACTTCTGATGTGGAGCATAGAGTCCCCATGTTGGTAATGATCAGGTCTAGTATGTTGTCCCCTCTTGTGGGAGTTGGTGACTAGATGTTCTTCATCTCACATTGCTGCAGTCCTAACACTTGGGTAGTCCGCTGTCCCAGTCGGCCCGAATACCAAAGTATAAGGCTGACGTCGGTCAAGGCGCATTTGTCTGACATCAGGACGTCAGGGTACAAATGCGCATGACCGACGTCATATCCTCAGTCTTTTTTGCCGCATGGTCCGATGCAGAAGCAGTATTGCGAGTGCAGGTTGGTGTTCTGAAATTTTCTGAAGTCGGAGTTTCAGACCGAATCAAAGTTGGCTAAGTACCCCGTTGGGGAATATTTTGTTTTTTTCTTGCCTCAGTATTTAACCGGATGTCAGAAAGTGAATAACTATTTCTTGTGGGAAACAGATACCTCATAGAGATTACCATACATTGTGTATACCTTGCTTAGGGCCTGAGCACGACGTTGTTGGCTGTCGCTCTTGTGCTAGATTTAACAAACGCACTATTAAGAGAAGATTAGATTGTGCCAGGTTAGTTTTTGGGAAGCGTTGTAATTACAACATGCCGTCGGATGCTCCGACGCCCGCTTCGTCTAAAAAGCGCAAGGACAAAGCAGTGAAGCCTAGGGTGGAAGAACCGTCTGTCCCGGACGTCGGTTCTTTAGAGGGCTCGTTGGAGCCGGTGGTTCTACCAGAAGTTCCTTTGGATTCTCAGAGAGAGACTTTACTGTTACAAGATGTGTCCTCTCAGGAGGTAGGCCAGGCTGAAGGGGCTTCTCAGGTAGCTGTTCTCCCCTCCCTTCCTAAGGTGGTTAGGCCCTCCCCTTCTGTTTCCAAGGCTCCTTCTAGAGGCAGTCCAGGGTTAACTTCAGTGGGGGTCTCCCCTAGTTCTTCAGGGTCTCTGCCTAAGAAACATATGCTTAAAATGGCAGAAGATTTGATTACTATGATTAGAGGTTCTATACCCCCCCCTGATAAGAGGCCTAGGGTGGAACGTGAGCTTGAGAGTTTTGAGCAGTGTTCGGAGGCTTCTGAGTCTTCGGCTGAAGACTTGCAGGCGTATCCTCCTTATTCTGATTCTGATGTAGATGACACTACACCTTCGACTTCTCCTCCTGAGGATTTTTCTTTTTCAGAGACCCTTCATTCCATGAGGGAGCATTTTAAATGGGAAGGTCAAGATTTCTCTGATTCTAGGAAAAGGCTTAGGGAATTTTTGTTTCTACCCCAGCATAGGCCTTTAGCTATACCTCCTGTTCTGGACGTGGTAGAGGATGTTTTGCAGAGGCTTCCTGAACCCTGATTCTTTGCCTCCTGCCCCAGTTAAACCGGACAGGTATTATAGGGTGCCTGAAGCTCATAAGTATCTTTTTAAGAGTCCTAGGGCAGACCCAGAAACTGTTTCTCAGGGCCCTAAAGGTGTTAAGGCTTCTGTTAAAAATCCTGTTCCTTCTGATAAAGAGGCAAGGGCTTTGGATAGATGGGTGAAAAAGGTGTATACTTCTTCCACTTTAGCCATGAGGGCTTTGAATTGCCAGTTTCACATGTTGAAATACCAAAATTATCTCCTTTCACAATTGAAGTCTAAGGTAGATGCTCTGGCGGAAGGTATTGAGTGTAAAGAGTTGCAGGATTTAGTTCATGTTTCGGAACAGGTGGGTAAGCATTCCTTGCAATGTGGCTTTGATGCTGTACAGGCCTCTTCGAGGGTAGCAGCCACTGGTTCTGTTCTTCGCAGGCACGCCTGGCTCAGGGATCAGAATTTAGCTGAACATGTAAAGACAAGGATTTTAGATGCTCCTTTACAATCTGATGTGTTATTTGGTGTGCCTGTGGACGCAGTTTTAAAGAAAATGGAGGACAAGGCCAAGTCTATGCAGACTGTTAAAGATTTTTTGCAGGTTCAGCCTCCAAAGTTTAGTAGAAATTGGCCTACTAAGGGGTGGACTTATCCTTCTTATGATTCTCAGTCTAGGGGTAGATCTAGACGTGGTAGGGGCAGAGCTCAAGGTTCTTTTAGGCCTAGAACAGGCAGTTCGCCTGCCCAGTCTTCTGGTGAGGGCAGGGGTCAGTCCTTTCGTAAGCAGACCCAATGACTTGCCTTTTCAGCTGCCAGAGCCTTCTCGTCTGGCAGCACCTTTGGGAGGAAGGCTGGCACTTTTCAAAGAAAACTGGAGTGTTATTACCCAAGACAGATGGGTATTGGATATCATTCACCACGGTTACAGGTTTTATTTCCATACCTTGCCTCCTTTAAAAGGCATGCCAGACATTCCTCCTATACAAAGAAAAGAGGCTCACAAGCAAATTTCTCTGTTGCTCCAGATAGAGGCCATTCAGCCGGTTCCTGTGCCAGAAAGGGGCCTAGGATTTTATTCTCGCCTGTTCCTAGTACCAAAAAAGGGGAACACGTGGAGACCAATTTTGGATTTGTCAACCCACAACACTTATTTGGACATTCCCAAGTTCAAAATGTTGACGTTACAACAGCTTTTACCTCTGCTGGGCAAAGATCACTGGATGGTAACTTTAGATCTCAAGGAGGCTTACCTTCATGTGCCTATCAGACTCAGTTGCAGGAAGTATCTGCGTTTCCGAGCTGGAAATTCCCATTATCAGTTCTCTGCATTGCCCTTTGGCTTATCTACTGCGCCCAGAGTATTCACAAAAGTTCTGGCTCCAGTTGTAGCTTTTTTCAGGCTAAAAGGAATACAAATCTATCCTTACTTGGACGACTGTCTGATTCTGGCTCAAGAAAAGGACGAGCTTCTTCAGCATCTGGAATGTGTTAGCAGTGCTAAGATGCCTGGGGTATTCTGTGAACGAAATAAAGTCCAGTCTAGTACCCTCTCAAGACATGTGCTTTCTGGGTGTGAGACTGAATACAGCAGCCCAGATGGCCTTTTTAACCCCGGACAAACAGAGTCTATCCCTTTACTTCCATCAACTATCTCATCAGTCCGTGCTGACTGCAAGGACAGTCCTTCAAGCATTAGGGTTCATGACATCTTGTATTCTGGTGCTTCCCAATGCCAAACTGCATATGAGGAAGCTACAATGGTATCTCAAAAATGTATGGACACAGCACTGCCAGGATCTGGACACTGTCATTCAAATAATACCTTGCATTCAAAAGGAATTTTTGTGGTGGGCTCAGGAATGTCACCTAAAGGGACTCTCTGTGACCCGGCCAGAGGCGAGTCAGATTCTAACGACAGATGCCTCAGACATAGCTTGGGGAGCTCATCTGAATGGAAAGTGGATACAAGACAAGTGGCCTGCCAGACTACAGCATCTACATATCAACATGAAGGAGATGTTAGCAGTCCAGTTTGCATTGATGGCTTTCAAGGAGTTACTTCTTCCAGGGCAGGTGTTGATTCTAACAGACAACACAACTGTCATGTGGTATATCAACAAGCAAGGGGGAACACATTCTTATCCTCTATGCAGGCAAACAATGATTTTGTGGGAGACTGCGCTCAGCTTGCAGCTTACTCTTCAAGCAAGGTTTCTGCCAGGAGCACAGAACTCCTTAGCAGATGTTAAGCAGGCAAATCATGGATCCCCACGAGTGGAAACTGGATCTTCATGTATTTCAAAAATTGACAGTGTCATGGGGAACTCCAGACATAGATCTGTTCGCTTCTCCACTAAACCACCAGCTGCCAAAGTTTGGCACGAAAAGTTTTCATCACACAGCTTGGGAAGTGGATGCTCTTTCGTTCAGTTGGGAAAATCTTCATGTGTATGCCTTTCCACCTCTGCCTCTCCTCCCAAAGGTACTCCTAAAGGTCAGACAAGACAAGCCAAGGATGATTTTGATAGCTCCAGATTGGCCTCGGCAACACTGGTACCCATTACTGAGGAATCTGGTAAGAAAGCCTCCATGGCCTTTACCTTTAATTCCACACCTTTCGTCTCAGAGGGACGGTCATCTACTCAATGTCAAGCTTCACTCTCTTCATCTAACAGCCTGGCATATTCTGTTTTGAACCACAGCAGGTCTCAACTTCCTCAACAAGTTTTGAATGTGATTATGGAAGCCAGAAGACCTAGTACACGTAAAGTGTATGCAGAAAAATGGAAGAGATTTTTATTTTGGAGTGCAGCAAAGGGTTTGGATGTTTCTGAGCCTAATTTGAGTGTGGCTCTGCAATATCTTACTGAGCTATTGGACAAAGGTTTGTCTTTCTCTTCCATTAAGATTCATGCTGCAGCAATTTCAGCTCACTATGATTGTGACCCACCATTGTTTTCTCATCCTTTGTTCAAGCAATTTCTTAGAGGGCAAAGAATATAAGACCCCCACGAAGAGCTCCTACTCCTGCTTGGGACCTCAATTTTGTGTTGGAGAAACTTACTCTACAACCTTTTGAGCCTCGGCTACTGCTGAGTTGAAATACTTGTCATGGAAGACTGCTTTTTTGTTGGCCATTACTTCTGCAAGAAGGGTTTCTGAATTGCAGGCCCTTATGGCGGTGGAGCCTTTTTTGATTTTTCATAAGGATAGGGTATCATTACGTACTAATCCTTCATTTATGCCTAAGGTGGTTTCTAGTGTGGCTTTAAACCAAACTATTCATTTGCCTACCTTTTATGCAGATCCCCAAAATAGGGGAAAAGATTTTGCACACTTTAGATGTACACAGGCAGTTGCGTTATTATTTAAGCAGGACTAGGGATTTTAGGCAGTCTCAGCAGTTTGTTTCTTTTGCTTTGAGTTCTCAGGGCAAGCCTGTGTCAAAACAAACTATATCTAAGTGGATTGGGTTTTGCATTGCATTCTGTTACTCCCATCATGGCAAGGAGATTCCAGCTGGGATTAGGCCTTATTCCACTAGGGCTACTGCCACTTCAACAGCATTTTTAAGGGGGGTGGCAACTAAGGATATTTTGGAGGCAGCTACTTGGAGTTCAGTGCATACTTTCTCCAAGCATTACCACCTTCCTCTCTATTCTAAGTCCAGGGCTGGTTTTGCCACTGCTGTGTTGCAGGGCATTTTGGCAGCTCCTGCTTCATTATAGTTTAGCCATCCTCCCTTACCTCTGCTTTGGGATTCTACCCAAGTGTTAGGACTGCAGCAATGTGAGATGAAGAACATAGTACAGTTTTGTACCTACCATAAATGTAGATGTTCGAAGATACACATTGCTGCAGTCCAATTTTCCCTCCCTCCTTCCCCTCTGTTTAGGGGTGGTTGTGTGGGTGAGGTTCTATTTTTTGTACATTTGTATATATTATACATATTTTAGGCACAGGAGTGTTTTGGTGTTTTTTGGGTTTTGGCCTTATCTTTTTAGGGTCTTCTGACATCTGGGGCAAGAAAAGACTGAGGATATGACGTCGGTCATGCGCATTTGTACCCTGACGTCCTGATGTCAGACAAATGCGCCTTGACCGACGTCAGCCTTATACTTTGGTATTCGGGCCGACGGACAGCGGACTACCCAAGTGTTAGGACTGCAGCAATGTGGATCTTCGAACATCTACATTTATGGTAGGTACAAAACTGTACTTTTCTCCATAGCATTTGAGTTTATAATTTCCAGGAATCTTTGGGCTAAGGTGCTGGGGCTTTATTGCTCCCAGTCAATGTTTGGGTAGTTGAAGTCGCCCAGTATAATGGTGTTCGGAGAGATCTTCATGTTCTCCAATGTTTTCAGGAAAGCCGAATGGGATTCCTGACTTTGAGAGGGTGGTCTGTAGGATGCTATAAACTGAAAAGCAGTCTTGCCCACTGTTGCACATGGATGGTCTCCGATACTTCGTGCAATGCCACTAACCTGGAGGTGTGGATATCCTTGATAAATATGGAAACTCCCCCTCCTTTTGTGGTTCGGTCCGGGTTTTGGGGCCGAAAAGCATGATACGAGGTATAGCCTGGTAGTGCTGGGGTGCTCTCTGGAGCCTTGAACCAGGTTTGTCACTGCACAGATATCTGTTCTCCATACTGAGGAGAGCTTCGAGTGCTTGCATCTTGAGGTTAAGACTTCTGACGTTTAGCAGCATTACCCTTAGTTTCTTGTTCCTTGTGCTGTCTATGGGGGTGGGTTTGACTTTTGAGCCTTGCCTAAAAAAGGCACTATGGGGGTGGCAAGAGCCTTTGCCAATATCCAAAAGCCCAGTGGTGACAGGTGCAAGCCGTCCCTAGCGAAGCAACGTCGCTTGTCTAGCATGTCATCCCAGGCTGACAGACACTGGGTCCCCTTTGAATGACACCAAAATTTTAGCCAATTGTTAAAATCGATCATTTTGTTTTTGTACTGTGGCATCATTCTAGGCGAGGGTAAGATGCTGCTCAAGGTCAGGGTCATACCAGCCTGGGCTACATGATCAGAGAGCTCCTCTGTCTCCATGTAGTCCAGGGTGGTACTTCTCAGGTCATTCACACCAGCATGTACAATGACTGAGTCATATTTGTTTTGCTTTGGAGTGACCTGAGTGCTTGCGTTGCCTGATCCTAGCACCCGACAGGCAGCTCACCGTGACCTTTTCTTTATTCAGCCTGGTGAGTGGGACGTCAGTGTCTGACAATAGTCACCTATAACAAGAGTATCAGGTGTTATTCAGCCTTAAGGGCTGTGGCTGCTTGGCACACTGACTTTGTGGGTTATGTGTTGTGTGTGTTTTGTTTTGAGGTAGCGTTTGCTTGGATGTCTGCTTTGGAGGTCTCTTGCTTAGGTAGATTTTTATTTAGAGCCTCAGAGTATGTTTTTGTGTATGTGTTTGGTTCGCTGATGTGGTGGGACTATGTGATACTAGAATTTTGTTGTGTGAGGTTACCTTCTCCTCCTGACTGGTTACACCAGTTTTGAGATGAGAGAGCTCAGCCTCCAGTTTGGCTAAATAGTTGCATCTCTCACATGTATTTGAACCTGTTTGGAGGAGGAGAGGGTTGTCCGTGTACATGAGACAGTTGTAACATTGCCTCAAAATTCCCAGATTCACCAGCTGGATTGGAGAGGAAACCATTGACTGACCTTTGGACATGCTAGAGTAACAGGGAAACTGAATTTGACGGACCAATAGAGGACAGGGTAATCGTAGAGAGTATAAGAGTAAGTAGTGCTTACGGTTTAATAGTGCTAACTTGTAGGATTACTTAATTGGACCAGTGAAGGGCCTTAGAATGAGAATATGGTGTTTAAATTGAGAGATAGAGCAGTTCTAAGGGAAAAAGTGAAGAGCAGACTTTGTGGAGCCAGGAATAGTTTAAACCCAATTAGGCGGCGCTGCCCGTTGCGCTATGCTCAAACGCGCAAAAGAGGGTTTTAAGAGAGGAAGATGAAGGAGTTTTGGAATTACCCAAAATGGCCAATAAAACTAGTTTCAAGTCAGTAACCACTCCCACAGATGCAGGCTGCTCAATGTTTTTCACTGCCACTGATCAACAGAGACTTTCCTTTAGCCCAAGCAAAAAATGGCCTCTCAGAAACTTACAAACAGTTCAAGAACAGCAAGCCTGTAAATGAACTTTTTTAAATCTCAAAAGTGGGGAAAAAAGCAAGATTTTTTTTTGTTTTGTTTTTTCAGAGATAGAGTTTAACAAGTATCAACAAGTTATAACAGTGCAGTAAATGACCCCACACAAGAGTGCTAGGCCAAAGACAGATAAAATGCAAGTTTTGAGAAAAATAAGTGCAAACAGGAAATTCAGTAAACAGCTCTAGGTTGTGCTCTAAATACAGTTACTAATGCAGAAATCAAATTTAACAAGCCAGAAAATGCTCAAAATATGCGGCTATGCAGAAAAACATAGCAAATAAACAGAGGAAAAATACTTAGTCTCAAAAGTGGCTCCTTTCTTCTCTCAGCGTTTTCTCCTCTTGGTGGGTGCTTCAACAGCCGACAAGCCTGAAAAGACCTGGGATTGTTTGAGCTGAAGAGCCCTTTTTCAGCAGAGGCCTGGGGAGAAAAGCTCCATATTGTATAATTTTCATAAGTTGGCATTTAAACAGTAATGTTACAGGATTATTGCAAGGTATTAAGTAGCGATACAATGTTATGCAGTGTCAATCAGGAGTATAGCATAACTATTTCAAGATGTATAAAAAAATGTGAAGATTAGTTTTTTGGGTAAGTGGTTGCAAAAACCAGTTTTATGTAGTTACATGAAGGCTGAGAATGTTACAATAAAACATTTCACTGAGGCGATTTGCTTAGGATTTTGGAAGACAAAGTAGTAGAGGATGATTAAGGAGAGCTAGTGAGAAGAGTTAAGGGCAGAAAGTAGATTAAGGCAGGGGATGTTTAAGGAGGGAGAGTGCAGTGGCAGGACCAGTGACTCTTCAAGTGCTCTTTGGTGGCTGTCTTATTGTTTAGGATCCTGATTTTCTAGTGGGAGACTATTCCAGGCAGTAGGGTGATAGCTGTACATGGTGTCCAAATGTAAACTTGGGTTTGTAGATTTGTAGTAGGTCTTGATTAAAGCTTTGGAGAGGTCTGAGAATTATGGGAGAGGGGGGGGTAGTGCTGTGCAGTAGGAAGGCCTGTATAGAATGGATGATCTGGAGCGGAGAAGCTGGTGGGGTAATTTAAGCCAATTTAGGTGTTTGAGTGGGATTTGTAAGCTTGGTCAGCAAATCTAGCTACCCTGTAGGTAGATTAGTTTAGTCTGGAGTGCTGAGTTAAGATCTGAGAATTGTACATTAGGCTGGGTAGAAGGTGGGTGAGGGTAATATTGGCTTCAGAGATGAGGAACTTTTTGTTACAGTAAAGGAGCCCTAGTTTTGAAAGGGTCTTTTATTAACATGCAAGTCAAATTTAAGCTCATTGTAGGTGGTTACGCCCAAGAGCTTAGTGCTGGGTTATACCTGCGTGGGAGTTTTAAGGGACTGTATGGTGGAGGGTTTAATATTGAACGTTTTAGTTAGGAAGAGTAACAGCTTTGTTTTTTAGGGTTATGGATGAACTGGTTGTTGGAGAGCTGTTTCAACCAAGTTAAGATGCCTGAGCAGCTGAGGAGCTTAGAGGGAGAGTTGCTTGTGGTGATGACTGTTGTCTTGAGTATTGAAGTTGAGGTTATGCAGCAGAAGCGTGAGTGTCGAAAGCTTTTTCGGTCCAGCAATGGGCTAGAAATAAGTTTATGGTCGTCCATGGCTATAGAAAGTGTTGAGGAAAGATAATAGAGCTGTAGTGGTGCTATGTTTGCGTCTGAAGCCATGTTGAGTGGGCATAAGTAGATTTTCCTGTATTAGATTCGTAACTTGTTTATGAACACATTTTTCTAGTACTTTAGAGAGACTGGAGAGGATAGTGATAGGTCTAAAGTTGGAGATGTCAGAGGAGTTGCCTCCTTTTGTGTATAGGTAGTTTAGCTTTGTTTCCGGATGGAAGGGACTTTAGATTCAGAGTGATTAATTAGGGTAGATAAGGCAGAGGAAGAGTCTGCTGCTAGAAAAGTGGAAGTAATATTAGCTCATGCTGAGCATGGTTTTAATTTTGAGTGTAGAGTTTTGATGTATCTAGTAGGTACACATTTAAGGGAGAAGGTATTTGAGAAGGTATTTGAGGAGGTAGTAGATTCAGAAAAGATGGAGATATTAGTAGAAGAGTTTGGGTTAGGGTTCAGTAGCATAGATACTGAATAGATTCAAAATGGGTATTGAAGATCATGGCAGTTTATTCAGATGTCTTGTCTGGGCATGGATTAGGGGAGCTAAGATTACCAGGGTGTAATATTTAGTTAACAGAATACCAGAATTTTTTAGGATTAGATTTTAGGACTGTCTGAAGTTATAGAAGTCCTTTCTATCTTTGTTAATATTTTTGCAAGTCTGCAGGGAGCTTAGTTTGACCATTTTTTCCATAATTTGTCTAGTTGTAAGGGTATGAGTGGCTTTTGAAAGCCACTGATGTGGTGGACTTGATTCGGACTTTGTGAGGGGGAGCAAATGAGTCAAGATGCTAAGGAAGGTGGAGTTGAAAGCTAGGACTGCTGCTAGTGGGAGTTGGGGTAAGGAATTTCCAGTTTACTTTAGAGAGGAGAGCATTAAAGGTTTCTTGATGGAACTTGGAGTGAACCCAAGCACTTTTATAGGCTAGTGATTGCTTAGGGTGTTTGGTAGGATTTCAGGGTTATGATGATTGGAAGGATTAGATAAAAGTATCCAGTCAAGAGTACAAGGTGCGAGTTTGAGTAGGTTGGGAGATTAGCTGTGTAAAGCCATATAAATGAGTATTAGTTTGGATTACTGAGTTAACCAGTTAATGTTGACTTCCCCAAGGAGGATAGTTTCACTGGGGATGTGTTGAGAAGTGTGAAAGTATTTGAGCAGAGGAATGTCTCCTGGAGTAATATAGATGGCTGCTATTGTGCTAGTGGTGTCATTGATTTTAAGGTTAGCTGTAAGTAAAGCAGGTGAAAAGGATGTACATGAAATGGTGAACTGACACCTCACCTGTGCCCTTTTCAGTCACAGCCTCACCTCACTTTCGCCCTACAGAATGGCACACTGCTACGGTCATCCCTCTCCACAAAGGCATGACTGTAGACTCTGGGAACTATCGCTCCATTAGCCTGACTAGTCTGATATGCAAAGCTATGGGGACACATCGATATGGACCTAATAAACAAGGATATAGGGAAATCTCCAAACTGGATCCCACATTGTTTGGTTTTGTGAAGGGTAGATCATGCCTGGTCAGCTACTTTGTCAGTCACCAGAGCTGTGGATGAAGGAAAGGTGGTTCGTACAGCTTACCTTGATCTGGTCAAGGCCTTTGATACCATTCCCCACTTGGGAATCATAGAAAAACCCTCTAAGCTTGGCATCAACCTCTATATCACTAGGTGGGTTGCAAACTGGCTCATAGGTAGAACCCACAATGTGAAAGTAGCTGACTCCAGGTCAGACTGCCTACCAGTCACGAGTGAAGTCCCACAGGGTTCAGTCCTGGGTCCTCTCCTGTTTCTTATCTACTCTGAAGTCCAGGCCAGCAGGAAGGGAATCTGGCTGACAAAGTTTGCAGACTGCAAGTTTGGAGTTAACTCAGAGTGATGACATCCTACAGAAAGGCCTTACTGAGACCAACGACTGGTGTCGAATCATGGCCTTAAGCCCAGTGCCAAAAAATGTTATCCCTTTGGGGGAAAACCCAGTTTCCATGAATTGACCTTATCGATGGTAGTTCACTGAACACAAAAGGCATTGAGATCTGGCAACAGGTTGACTGCAACCTCTTTTGACCACAACATTGCCACTGTGGTCAGTCCTATGTGGCACATCTCATTACTAAGGGTTATGCTTCCAGGAAGAGTCAGTCTCCCTCTACTCTTCCCTCGGGCCAATCATTGAGTACAATATCCCATTTGGCATGTACCTCACTAAACACCTGCAACATCTGGATAGGCCACAAGTACCTCAGAATATCATAGGCATTAAACATTTGTCCTATGTGGACAGACTAAAAAAAAACTCTCAACTGTTCTCATATTGCCCACTTAGAGGCAATCTCTGATTTAGAAAGCCATGTCTGACCTAGCTCTGTTACAAATGCTACATCTAAAGAAATCCCAATCCCTCCGCACCACACGTTCCAGAGACCTCAGTCTCATTACCACATTCTGCAGAACATGCTGGAGGAACAGGTTCATAACCCAGAGACATTCCACGCTATGGAATAGACTTCCCATACATGTCAAGCAGAGCACCTCACTGGCCCTCTTCAAGAGCAATCTTGAGTGGATGGGAAATGGAAAATTCACCCCAGGGATCACTCCAGTCGCTTCTCTCTGTAGAGACACTGGGAACTAAGGTTGGGTGGCAAGATGCCAGGATAGTATGTTTTTTAAAAAAGTGTATATTAGTCATTACTATATAAAATCTGTTTCATAATCTAACTGCTCTTAATTTTAATATAGGAACCATAGAGATGTTCATTTAATCCTGGCTTTTTATTAGCTTCTAATACTAGCTGCCAATATAATTCTCTAACTTCAATTCTATTTTCCCAATCTCCTCCTCTGATTTCTTGTGGAATAACTTCTAGTACAAGGAACTGGAACATAGCTTGATTAGTCTATTGCATGTTTATATAGTGCATTAATATCTTTTTTTGCTAATGTCATACATGTGCTCGTATATTCATCTTTTAAATGCCCTTTCAGTTTTCCCTACGTAAAACGAATTACATTTTGATATATATTACTATTTGATATATTAAGTTTTAAGAATTATTTTGGTTTTAGAGAAACACTAACAATGGAGATGAGTGGTACCATGTAGGTTTGTCCTAAATTTGTTCACAGAAGTAGCTTTATTAATTAGAATTATATATTACACCAATAGTATTTGGAGTCATTCATATACATTTACATATTTGACATTAGTATATTTGGTTTTAAATATATAAATTTTTAATTGTATATTTTTTAATTAATTTCTGAAATGTACTATTTATAATGTATTTATATTGGTTTTATGATTACCTATGGAATTCAAAATAGTTAGAATATGAATTAGGTTTTCCATTAACAATATGGTAAAATTAATTTATATATATTAAGGTTTTTAATATATTTATGTATAAATTAGAGTAAATGCATTTATAGTATGAAGAATTTTATAGTATAGTTCTGCATCCTATTAGAAAAGCATGTAATTTTGATAAAACGCCACTAGCTATCCAGCTATCTTACTGTGTCCCTGATTTTGGTTTCATTTTTTTAAACTAAGCTTAGCGAAGCTTTTTATTAACTAAATGATCTGATTTAAACATGGCTATAAATTCTTATAGTAGTGGATTTTTTTCAAAAGCATCAATCCAAATAAGATGGTAATGATGATAAATACCCATCTAGTTATTTTCATTCACTAAGTCCCTGAACTTGTGACTAGATTCAAACAAAGCTTGAGCGTAGCTTAAGTAAATGACCCAATACTATAGTGTTCTAACATTTCCTTTAGAAAATGTTTCTTTTAAAGATGTTGCTTTTGGATCTTATTTTTTAAATAGGATGTTTTGGATGAAATGGGTTTATTTTTACATTGTGAGTTTTGTTTATTCATATGGAGACATTCAAACTGTTGTATATATGAAACTAATCATCCGAAGTACTCTCAAAGCAATTGATGTAATTAAACGAATGCACTGGTTGGTTAGGGTTTGTCACAAGATTATATAAAATAAGTTTGAATATATCTAGTATGCTGACGAAGTTACATTTGACGAAAAACACGGAGAAGTAGTTAATTTCTTTGTGGATTTTAGTGCTTGGATTTAAGTGTTCCTGTGGCTCGTGGCTCCTAGTGCTTCTATTTTCTGTTTGGGCAAGTTTGTTCCTGTGAAGCACTGGTTTCTTCCATTCTGTTTGATAAACTTCATCGGAACTATCCTGGAAAACCGGTATTTGTCTGCAGGCAATCCCAGAAGCCCCAATCCAAACCCCTCAAAGGGAGCAAAAACCCTATCAGTTCTCTACTTTTGCTTCCCAGGTGGCTAAGCAGCCCTTTCCTGATGGGGATGGGTTGTTCCTCTTGACTCCTCAAATATCTTGCCACCCTCTCCCTTCCTGCTTGTGAAGCCATTACTCAAGACACTAGGGTCTTCTGCATAATCAAAAACTGGTATTTTATGGCTTGGCACACTGCCTCCTTTCAAGGATATCCTGCAACTTCCAAAAGAACAGAAACATCTTCCCGCATATTAGAAAACCTGTTGGAACAGAGCACAATACCTGTGCGTTCTTCCCAGAAAGGAGCAGGCTTTTATTCACAAGTGTTCCTGGTTCCCACAAAGGGTGGGCTGTGGAAGACCCTTCCTTGATCACTGTCAATACCTTCTTAAAGTGCCTTCAAAATGATAATTCTGCAGACCCTCTTCCCTCTGATCTTCCATCATGCCTTCCTAGCATCCGTACAGATTCTAATCTCCATCTCTCCATTCATTCCAAATTCAGGAAATTTCTACGCTTCTCTGTGGGATCCTGGCACTTGCAATTCTCTTCCTTGCCTTTTGGTCTCTGCAGCCCAAAGAGTCTTCACAGAATGCCTAACACCAGTCTTTCTGTTGACTCTAGGCATTCAGATTGTCCCTTACCTGGACAGTCTTCTGTTCCAAGACAACACCCTGGAGGAACTGAAACTTTCCACTCAGCTGTGGACATTTTGCAATGCCTGCGATTCACGTTCAACTTCAAATCTCTCATCCCATCTTAAGATCATGTCTTTCTGGGGTGTGGATTCCAAGCAGTTCCCCCCAAAAGGCCCAAGAGACTCTAATCTTTTCAGTTTCTCACCCTAATACATTTGTCTCCAAGACAGATTTTAAATTCTGGGACTGATGGCATCCACCATCCCTTTGCTATCCGTGGGAAGAATCCACATGAGAATTCCAATGGTTTCTGAAATCGTTGTGGTCTCTACATGCCCACCCACTGCAATTTCCAATACGGCTATTACCGTGTTTCAGGGAAGAGCTCCAGAGGTGGATACAACGGTCCTTAAACCCAGGACTTCCCATTCACCCATTGCCCCCTAACTCATGACCTGTACACAGATGCATCAGGGAGCAGTTCTGGGCCCACACAGTTAAAGGGTAATGGGCCCTGGAAACTCCCCAGCTAACTCTGGGTGATGGAGCTCTGATTCCCTTCAAACACCTTTATTCTGAGGTCACACACAGTCTTGCAGGAGGCCAGGAAACCCAATATGAGGAAGTCTGGCCTTTCCAAATGGAAGAGTTTTTCTATTTGGTGTTGCTAGAAACATAGACCCACTTAGGGTGAGATCCCCCTTTGGCTATCTGCGTGAATTACTTGGTGCTGGCTTAGCTTACTCTCAAAGCACATTTGTCAGCTATCTCCACATGTCTGTCTCTTTCACCCCTTTTAGCTTCCAGATTCGAGACCAAAGAAAGATGCCATCCACATTGGCCCTCCCAGGAGACTTGTAGGCCACCACTCTGGGATCTTAACTTTGCACTAGAGAAACTGATTCTTGCACCTTTGGAGCCAGCATCTAGCTCCTTCAAACGCTACCTGGAAAACTGTTCTCCTGGTGGCTATAACCTCTGTCAGGTGGGGATTTGGATTTTCAGGTCCTGATGGCGTCGCCACCCTTCCTGACCTTCACAGACACTGTTTCCCCTTGCACCAACCCCTTCATGCCTAAAGTAGTGAATGAATTGTCCTTGAACCAGGCAGTTCATTTGCCTCCCATTTTCCCTTCTACCTAAAACAGTGGTGAGGGTCCTACATGTACACTTGATGTACACAGACCACTCTGATTCTGCCTTCACAAGACTAAACCAGTTTAAAACATTTTTCCACTCCAGGGCTCTGGGATTGCCTGTATCCACGCAGACCATCTCCAGCTATCTCCAAATCCCTTTCGTTCTGTTATGCCTACCATGGAAAAGCCAGTCCTGGGGTGGTTAAGTCAGTCTAAGAGCAGTATCTATATCAGAAGCCTTTCTTAAAGGGCTGGACACCAACTCAATTCTTGACTCAACAACTTGACCTCGGTCCACACTTCGACCAGATATTACAAACTATTTTTACCAGATCCAGGGCAGGATTTGCCAGGGCCATTCTTAGCTTCCTGGAGAATTCTTCTGCTACCTCCACCTCCCTTTCTGCAAGAGCTTTGGTAGTCTCCCTCATGTAAAGAATCCTGCAACAGATGAATGGACATAGATTAAGTTGTGTAAGAAGTTAGCATAATAGACTTCCACTTTTCTGTTGCAGTATTGTATCCCTGCCTCCTTCCCCACTTCCCTTTGTGCTTGGATGCACTGATTCTGTATCTGTTGGACAGACTGCCTGGGGCTTCAAATTTGAGGATGGTGGGCATACGTCACTTTAAGAAGGATGTCTGTTCTGGTAAGGTCTTGCACAACTAATCGCAAATGGCCCAAGGTAGGCCTACAGAAGATGCCCTTTTGCAGTTTTCTAGCCCTTCAAGACTGGTTATTGTGGAAGCTGGTGAGGTGCCTTCACAGCTCCCTCCTGTGACTGTCTTAGTAGAGCCTCTCTTGAGATCCTTTTAGTCAGATATGCTGCCAAGCCCCTCTAATCTCCAGTCATTGTTTGACATTCAGTTTGATCTGAGACCGCTTTGCAGACCTCTGCTTCTGGCAGACAGCACCTCACTACAGATCCAAGGTTTTCAGGTGTTATGTATCACTGATTGTCCTAAAACCTAAGCAAAAAATTACTAGAAAGCCATGTTTCTTTTCCAGTCATACCAGCTGCTGCCCTCAGGCTAATCAGGACTTAAATTGGCACATCTGCTTTCCTTATTTAGGGCAGGCATACTCCCCCTGAACCCCTCTCAGGAAAAGAGATCCAATCCCAGGGGTTATTACTGATCCTTTTGAAACCAGGCAGGACTTTGACCAGGAGGTCTCAGTCTTTGAGGAGGATCCTTTTTTTGAGTAGTCTGCAGAAGAAACATTACCTTTTGCCCCTCCTCCTGAGGATCTCTCCATAGGGGAAACCTTACATACCCTCAGGGTTTGTTTTCATTGGGAAGAACAGGACTGTCCCCAACCTAAGAAAGGGGTTAGGAAATTTCTCCACCTACCAGAACTTAAACCCCTGGCAGATATCCTATTCCAGTGTTGCAGTATTCTACATGTGGGTTTACCCTTTCTATCCAGTTTGTCCAGCCAGGATTCCTAAGTTTTTCAGTCCCTCTTGGTGTGTCTGGCATCTGATGTGGTAGCAGGAACGTGGGCCATAAGTGATGTCTGTATGCACTAGCCCTCGGAACTTTTCAGCCGCCAGTCATACGCCAGGAGCTCCTGCATCTCGTGGATGTATCAGGAAAATTCAGTTAAGTACCCCTTTGGGGATCTTTTCAGTTCTACAATTGTATGTAGTCCATATCATCCAGAAAGGGCAAGTGTGGTTGGCAGATTCCCCACAGTCAGTGTCTCGTTTAAGGAACACTACCATGAGAACTGCACTATTTTAGTCATTCATACCTAAGACCTTGTCTCCATTTACAGGCATTTCATCTGTACCTAGAAAACTGTGTTGGGGATGGGAGGCTGTGTCCACCCCATCTGAACAGCCTAAGAGGAGGGCCAAGATTTTGCAGCCTACAGTTGTGCCTCTATCTGCTGTTCCTCAGTCTGGCCAACATCGGCCTGAGCAAGGTTCGGGTTTCTGCCAGCCTGAATAAAGCGAGTACCTCTGAGGAAGCCGCACAATCTTGTGCAGACAGCACATCTGTAAAGTCCATACAGGTGTCTATCATACTTTGGGGGGGAACCAGCACTCTGTGGGCATGCCCAGCCAGACGCCAGCTAGACCTCTTGAGAAAAAATCTGGTTCTGAAAGCATGCCTGATCATTTAATGCCTTCATGGCCCTTAGGCCTACTACAGTAGGAACTCCTAACTGCTCCTCCTCGCAGAAGTCCTAGATCTCCAATTCCTGAAAAGAGGTTCCTGAAAAGAGGGTAGAACTGGAAGAGGAGGGTACTGTCTGACTCCCCAGAGGATTCCCTGTCCTACTCGTGGATGTCTTCCCCCTGGGATATGGATCTCCAAAGGAATGCCCTATTGAGCCTAATTCCCCAGTGGAGGGCTAAACTATTTGAGGAAACTATCAATAAGATGAAGGGAAGTATCGGGTATGACAAGTGCAGAAAGCTTTATGACCTGATGCAGATGTACTCCTCCGTCCTTCTATCCCTTCCTGGATGCCTTTGCTTCTACTTCCATCAACCCTTGCTACCAACCACCAGCCCCACGGAGGGCAAATAAACTCTACAAAGTCCCTGAGACAGAGAAATTTCTAAGTGTCCCCCGGCTGACCAAGCCACCATGTCCATTTCTACTGATAGGGTTTCCAAGCTGCTCCCACTACAACCATTCTTCCGGCTGACAAGGACAGGAAGACAATGGAAAGGTTGTGGGAGAAAATACACTTCAGCCACCTTGTCATTCAAGGCTAGCTACCAAACTCGCATAACCAAGTATTCCTGAAGCCTTAGCTAGGTCAGCTGCATCAGCTTCTGCATGAAGATACTCTTAGCTATGCCTTCTGCCCCTCCCTGACTACAGGGCCGAAGTGATTGATTTTCCTTTGGATCATTCTTCCCTGTTTGGTGGAAAAGTGGCTGACCTCCAAGCCCCTGCAACAAAAGGGTAAAGAATCGCAGGACCTAAAACACCTGCTAGTCTTGCCCACTCCCTTTCCAGATAGAGCAGGTACTGTCTGCCTGCCAGTCTCTCACCCAACCCTTCCCCCATCTGCCCAGCTCAGTCTCTGTGTGGTGTCTCATTACCTCAGACAAATGGGTTCTGTCCATCATACAGAATAGTTACTTTGACATGGATCACCCTCCTCCCCAACAAGGCTGGGCATGCCTCAGCCACCCACCAGTCAGTTACCTCTCCTACGACAGGTACTGCAAACCTTGCTAATACAAGGCACTATAGAACCATTGCATTCTGAATCAAAAAAGGATTTAATCCAGAATTTTTGTGGTACCCAGAAAGGACGGACCATGGAGGCCTGTTCTAGACCTCTTCCATCTCGATCCTTTCCTAAAAGTTCCTGCCTTCAGGATGCTCTCTCCCTACCCTCTCTCTCCTACCTCAAGGATTCATGCCGACCTTGAACATAAAGGATGCCTACCTTCACATACCAATAAAGACTACCTTCAGGAAATCTGATTCCTGGCAGGCTCATCCCAGTTTCAGTTCTGTGCCTTGACCTTTGGGCTTTCCACTGTTCCCATGGTATTCACAAAATGTCTAACCCCAGTCATTACTTACGGCAGGACAAAGTGCATCCAAATATTCCCTTATCTAGATTACCTACTTCAGGCAGATTATCAGAAGACTCTTCATATCCAGGCCCTTCTGCTTCTTGGAGTCTCTAGGATTTCTTGTAAACTTCCCAAAATCTCACTTGGAGCCCAAACTAGGGGATTGTCTTCTGGGTGCAGAATCTGGACAGATCTAATGAAGGCCTTCCTACCAGCAGAGAAGGTGGTGTCCCAGACACCACCTACTCAGTGCCCTTCAAGCATCAGAAATGACAGCAAGGCAGTTTGAGACTTCTGGGTTACATGGCAGCCACCATACCCATGTTGCCCTTAGCAAGACTGCACATGAGGAAACTACAGTAGTATCTTGGGTCAGTGTGGCATCTGCATTCCCATCCCCTAGAGTTCAGGGTTCCCCTTCTTCCCTGCTTGAAACAGGAATTGCGATGGGTGGCTCAGGTGGCCAAGAACCCAGGCCTCCCTCTATAAACATCTACACCCTCCCAGACTGCATTGATGCTTCACATCTGGTATGTGGAGCAACTCTAGGACAAAAAAGTGCAGTTTGTGGAGATACAAACTGGACCAGATAAACATCGGAGGGATGATGGCAATCCTTGTTCTACAAGCTTTCCAACCCTATCTACAACAGGGCCCTCTTAAGATATTTACTGACACCACAGTTCTGTGGTATGTCAACAAACAAGGAGGGACGAAATCATACCTCCTATGCAGACTAGCCCCGCAGGTGTGGGACCTGGCCACCACACAGGGAATTACCTTTCAAGCAGCCTACAATACCCTTCCCAACTCCCAGGCAGATTACCTAAGCAGGACCATCTCAAACCACGAATGGGTGCTTCAGAGAGGTTTTCCTGAACCTGGTCCACAGGTGGGGTATACCTTAGACCTGTTCGCCTCCATAAACAGGCAACTTCCTGGTTAATGCACCAGGACACACAACCCCAAGGCACTGGCAGCAGATGCCTACTCAGTGTTCTGGAAGGTGAAATTTCTGTATGTCTTTCCCCTTCCCTTTGATTCAAAAGGTGCTGCTGAAGATTCAGCAGGACACGCCAAAAGTTTTGATGGTGACTCTTTACTGCCCAAGACAGCACTGGTTCCCCCTTCTCCATTTGTCCAAGTGCAATCACCGCAAGGTACCCCCTCTGGACCTGATTGCACAGCACAAGGGAACGCAAATACACCCACGGTGGCAATCTCTGAACCTCTCCCTTTGGCTGATAGGACTCTGATCCATTTCAGACACCTGTACGAGGATGTGCTCAATGTTCTGCAGGAGGCCAGGAAACCTAACACAAATCCTAAGTGGAAAAGGTTTTCAGTATGTAACAAGACAGCTGGACCAGCTGGAAAGTGACATTCCTCTCGTCTTGTTTTAGCTTTGAACTAATGTAGACAGGACTGGTCTACTCATCTCTAAAAGCACATTTGTCTGCAATCTCTGCCTGTCTACCTCTGGATCCACCCCTTGCAATAGGGGTTTTACTTGAGACCACCCAGGAAACTGTCCCTTCCTCCATGAGACCTTTAACTAGTACTAGAAAAACTCACCTTAGCCCCCTTTTAGCCAGCAGACAAAGCCCCCATAAAATTTTGCACATGGGAAACTTTTTTTTACTGGTAGCTCTGACCTCAGCCAGAAAGGTTTTGGAGCTGCAAGCTCTTATGGCTACACCACCCTTGGTCTTCCACCTCGACATGCTAACACTTGGGACTAACCCATCCTTCACACCCAAGGTTGTGAATGACCTATCCTTGAGCCAGGCTAGTCACCAGCCTACCTTTTTCCCCAACCCGAAGGGGGGGGGGGGGTAGTGAAGGGTACCTTCTTCCCTAGACGTCCACAGACAACTTAGGTTTTACCTACATAAAACCAAGCTCTTTAAGAAATCAGGCCAGCTGTTTCTCCTTCCACCCCAGAGCTCTGGGGAAAGTGTCCAAACCATTTCTGCCTGGATCTCCACAGCCGTTTTTGCCATCTACACTATGGGGAGTACCTCGTGGGGCAATGTCAAAGCCCACTCCACCAGACTAGTGGCTTCTTCTGGAGCCTTCTCTAAGGGGCTAGACAAACACCATACCTGAGGCAGCTAGTTGGTCCTCTGTACACCTTCAAACGCAAGCTGGACCTAATCTCCAGAGCCAGAATGGGGTTTGCCAGGGCTGTTCTACACGGATTCCTGAAAATGTTTTTTAGGCCACCACCCAATCCTCAGTGAGCTGTGGCACTCACCCACATGTAGAATACTGCAACATTGGAATTGGACGTAAAGTTGTGTAAAATCTTATAACCATAGATGTCTTTCTCTTCCATGTTGCAGTATTCCTTCCCTAGCTCCTTCCCCTCCTGTTAGGTTTCACTTACTCTCCTGGCTGACACTGAACAGGCTAGGCCTTTGTAGGACCAGCTCCAGCTGGGGCTTATGTTTTGAGGGCTGGTGTGTACAGACTTCCTGCTGCCACGTCAGGTGTCAGACACACTTAGAGGAACTTAAACTTTGGAATCCTGGCAAGATGAACTGGAGAGGAAGGGGAAACCCACATGTAGAATACTGCAACATGGAAGAGGAGGATATCTATGGTTATAGTAAGGTTTTACACAACTTTCTTTTCCCTTGTGTTGAAGGTGGTTTATTTCTATAAATTCCCTTTGAAACCAAACTCACTCCCTCCTGCACCCAGTAAACCTGACAAGATTCCACAGGGTTATAGATTTGCATAAGCACTCCTTAAAGAACCCTTCATCAGACCCAGACGTTTGTTCCTGGTCCCCAGGATGCCAGACAACACATCCAGAAATCCCATACCCAGTAATGGAGCCAGAGCCCTTGATATGTCAAAAAGGTATACATCTGTGCAACTGAGGGCACTCAGTCACCAGTTCCACATAATAAAACAGGAAACCTTACTGGAACAGATGAGGGAAGCGATTGAAAATGTTGAAAGAATTACTGGACATTTGCAGCTCCACCTCATAAGTCAAGCACTGTGGATTTGATACCTTGCAGGCTGCCAGTGCTGCACCCACTGGGTCTGTAAAGAGAGACGTGTGGATAAGGGAAAAAGCCCTCCCAGAGCAGGTTAAATCCAATCTTTTGGATGCTCCTTTGGGTGAGTTCCTCTTGTGCCCCAAGGCACAAGCTGTCCAAAAAATGGAGGGCACAGCCAAGTCTATGCTGACAGCCAAAGGTTTCTTTACAGGTACAGCCTCACTTCAGTAGATACTGTCCCACTAAGTCTGGTCCTTTCCTCCCCAACCCAAAGCAGGTTAGGAAAAGGCCCATAGGGAAAGGGACCACACTTGGTGACGGAAACATGAGCAAGGATACCCTACCTCTCCAACGATAGGTACTCCCACCACTCGGGTCCCTAGAAGGGAACTGTTTATGGTGCACTCCCTTTTCAGACCTGAATAAAAACTGCCTCTGTTCAGAGAAACTGGTCTCCTTTCCTTGGATCAATGAATTTTTATCCTTTCCAAGGGGACATCTGTAAGTTATGCTTCTACAACACAGCCAGGCTTCCCAGGTTTTCTCCATCCCAAGAAATCAGAGGCCTTCACATATGGGATTAAGTGTACAGGTCTTAATGGAAGCAGCACCTCTACATCAAGTAGAGGGGGTTTTCTCTATCCACTGCTCATGACTTGCTTCCTGCAGGTCCCCATATTCAGGATGCTGACCTTTATCTCCTAAGACTTCGTGAGGGCATAAAATGTAGGTGTTTCACTGTTGCAGTCCTCACATGGGTTATTTTGCCAGGGGTAGCCCTCAATCAGCCTGAATACCGGAGGCTTAGTATTTCTGTTGGTTGCTGTCGCTCCAGGACTGAAGTCAGTGGTATAAAATCAGACAGCCGAAGCAATTACATCAGTCTTTCTTGCTGAGGAGCCTGAAGCAGTGCTGGTCAGCCGCTACCTGAATTTTCATTTCCAAATTGAAGTTTAAGTCTAAAGTTAAGTACCCTGTTGTAGATACTTTTTTCTTGGTCTGACCGATGTCAGAAAAAGTTAACGGTTGTCTCACCTGTGGAAAGCAAATACCTCTCAGATACTTCCATTCTTACTGCGTCACCTGTTTAGGCCCAGACCAAGATGTCCCTTGCTGTGACTTTTGTGCTTCAATGCCAGAACTAGACATCAGGCTCTTGTAGCTACATATTTAATTTCTCAGTCCTCTTATTCCAATATGGCTTCAGAAAGTCATCAGATTGCCGATTTTCCAAAAAAAGTAAGGATAAAGATGGCGACGGACCACACAGGTCCAAAACTGCTGATGCTTCTGTTAAGCCAGTCAGTTCTCCGGTCCTCAGTGAGGTGCTTTCGCAGCCCCTGATGCCCGCTTCTGTGGATTTGCAGGCTACTACTCAGACCCGTTTTGAGTCCGGCGTGCCAAAGATTCTTCGACTAAGGATCCTGCAGCTGTTTTTTTACCTTGGATGGGTCTGGAGCTGCTGAGCAGGCACTGACTTAAGAGAAAGTTCTTCACACTACCAATACTCTACACGAACAGACTTCCTTCACGTCATCAGTGCTTTCTAAAACTAGAGTTTTAGGCCCAGGGTACGAACTACGCCTTAAAACTGATGACCCAAGTTCAGGCACCAGCTTCCATGCCTCAATTTCAAATGCTTAAAATGGCAGAAGAATTTATGCTTATTGGGGATGCCAGGCTTCCCCATCCAAAAGAAAGACTTCTCCCCAGTAGTTTTATCTGAAAAGGAGTTCGGTGAATGAGGTTTCTGAATATGAAGACATGCAACCCCTCTGCTTGAGGAGTCTGCAGAGGAATCCATTCCTTCTCTCTCCTCTAGAGGATTTTTCATTTGGTGAAACCTTATATACTTTAAGGGAGCATTTCCAATGGGAATGTAAGAACTATCCTCAGTCATGGGTTCATAGGTAGGTACTAGGCTATTGCCCTTAGGGCCTATACGCCTAGCCAAAAAGGTACCCTGGCTTTTGCCACCCAAGAAAATTTTCTTGTGCCCCTGTTGAGCAGAGCCACAGACGTGATCCATGAGGTGAATCACCTTTCCCATCCAGTCAAAGATTTTTGAGTGCTAATGAGCTTTGTTTGATGTAGATAGGTAATTTGTTTCAGAGTATGGGCAGTCTCTGGGACAAGAATCTATCCCTCCAGCATGTTCCGTTTATTGTGGTGACAATGTTTGTGTCCCTAGAAGCGTGTAGCTTGGAAGGATTGAGGTTTAAGTGGAGCATGTCAAACAGCTCTGGGTGTGACATAGCTTTGTATGTTGGGCAGAGATTGCCTCGAGTAGGTGATATGCGACGGATTAAAGCTGGATTTTTGAGATGGTCTGTGTAGGGCACCTGTTTGAGGCCGATAATCCTCTGTGAGGCACTTCTGCGGCCTTTCCAGTTGTAAATGTCTTGCGGTACATACCAAAATGGGTGTTGTATTCTCTAATGGGTCTGAGTGACTAGTAGAGGGGGAACAGTAATCTCTCTTCCTGGATGCAAAACCTTTTGTGATGAGGTGTTCTATGTAGAAGTATTTTCTGACTACTGTGGCGATGTGATTATCAAAGGAGACCACTGTCCACCTGTGTCCCAAGATCTCTCATCACACTTCTGGTGTTAAGTAGACTACCACCTATGTGGTAGCTCATGGGTACAGAGTTTTTACCAAAGAGACGGACTATAATGGTTAAGGTGTTTACCTTGTTAAACACAAGGTGCAGGGGTTTGAGTCTCGCATGGAGTTGTTGGCTAGGCTTAAAATGACCCACAAGGGCAGTTAGCCTAGTAATCTATGAACCTCTCTCTGCTTATGAGGATTCTGATGCAGAGGAATCATTCCTTCTGCTTTTCCTCCCGAGGTTTATTCATTTGGTGAAACCCTACTTCCTTTTAAGGGAGCATTTCCAATGGGAATGTCAGGACTATACTCAGTCAAGAGACTTGGGGAATTCTTGGATTTACCACAGCACAGATATTTAGCCATTCCTCCTGTCCTGGATGTTGTGGATGATATTTTTATGAAATCCAGTTAGACTCCTGACACCAATTCTCCTGCTCCCAGGAAACCTGACGTGCACTACAGAGTCCCGGACTTTCTCAAATTCCTTTACAAAAATCCTGACCCAGAGGTAGTCTTCCAAGGACTTAAAGGAGTTAAAGCAACCTCTGCTAAGAATCCCACCCACTCAGGGATTCCCAAGCTTTAGACAGATGGGATAAAAAAGTATGCACTTCTGCAACTCTTGCTATTAGGGCATTAAATTGTCAGTGCCACATGCTGAAATAGCATACCATGGAACTCCTCAAACAAAAAAATCTTTCTGTCCTGCTTGTGCAGAAAATTACAAGAGCTTATGCATTCTGCAAGCCAAGTTGCTAAGCGCACTTTGCAATGTGGCTTTGCCCTAGAAGCATCTTGCAGGGCAGCAGTCACTGGTTCTGTCCTTAAGGCATGCTTGGCTTAAGGAACAGACCTTGACAGACCATGTCAAATGAAAATTGTTGGACGCACCATTGAACAAAGACAATTTGTTTGGCACCAAGGATGAAGAGGTCTTAAATGGAAGAAAAAGCTAAATTTATGCATATTTTTTTACAGGTTCAGTAGTCATTGCCCCTCCAAGCACTGGTCCTTTCCGACCCCCTCCAGGCCAGCTCAGCCTAGACCCAGGGGAAGCAGATACCCCAGACAGCAGTCCCAGGCATAGATCTAAGCAGTGGAGTTCCTCCTCTTCAAAAACAAAGTGCTATGCCACCCCCTTATGGTAAGAAGTCACACTGACTTTACTCCTCCACCCCTTACCTCTGCCCACCTGCTGGTGTCCCTAGGAGAACTCTCCTTCCATGCCAAAAACTGGTCCATTACCAACGACCGATGGGTCTACAGTGTCCCAGGGATACAGATTTTATTTCCACACTCTGCCAACCCCAAAAAGGTTCCCAGACCTTCCTCCAAACCACTGGGCAATGGCCAAAAAGCAAGTCCTCTCCTCCCTCTCCATGAGGGCAATACAGCATGTTCCTGCAGACCAGATAGGCCAAGGTTTCTAGACCAGACTCTTCCTGGTACCCAGAAAAGAGGCCACCTGGCTTCCAGTCCTCTATTCATTCTAAACACCTTTCTGGTGATACCAAAATTCAAAATGCTCACCCTCTAGCAGCTTCCTCTGCTTTCCAAAGATGCTTGGTTAGCCACCCTAGATCTAAGAGGCCTACCTACACATCCCCAATCAGGGTATTTTGCAGGAAATATCTACATTTCAGGGCAGGATCTATGCCCTTTCAGTTCTGTGCTTCCCTTTGGCTTATACACTGCTCCCAGAGTTTTCACAAAATGCCTGGCTCCAACCATTGCTTTTTGCAAACAGCAAAATATTCAGATTTACCCCTACTTAGACATTTGCCAGATTCAGGCAGTCTGGAAAAGCTGTTGCAGCACCTGACTTTTGTGAAGTACCTACTGACCTTCCTGGGGTACACAGTCAACGAAAAGAAATCAAAACTAGCCCCCACACAAAAAATGTATTCCTGGGAGCAAGCCTGGACACAGCCTTCCAGATGGCATTCCTTACTCCAGAGAAACAAGCCTGCATGACAGGCTACTTCTCTCAACTAGCCACCAGAACCCAGTTATCTGCAAGGAAAAAACTGCAAGCTCTAGGGTTCATAACCTCCTGCACTCTATTCATTCCATATGCCAGACTGCATATGAGGAAACTAAAATGGTATCTGAAAAGCCTTTGGTGTCAACACTCTCAAGACCAGGAAACTGTCATGTCTAAGGAAACATTTTCTTTGGTGGGCAGCAGCTTGCAACCACAACAAGGGACTTACCTTCTCACAACCCCATGCTGTCCAGACCCTCGCCACAGATGCAGCAGAGTATGCCTGGGGTGCACACCTGGAACGGTAGGTGCATTCAGGGCCATTGGAGCCCAAATCAAATACATCTGCACATCAACCAAAAAGATGCTAGCTGTTCAGCACGACCTGACAGCTTTCAGACCCCTACTCTCCCCGGGGGCTCTAGTGATCAAAACAGACAACACCGCAGTAATGTGGTATATCAAAAAGCAGGAAGCAGGGAGGGACTCGCTTTTATCCTCTGCAGGCTCACCATGACCCTTTTGCACACTGCCTCAGCCATGCAAATACACGTGCTAGCACAATTTCTGCCAGACTCCCTAAACTCTCTGGCAGACAACTTGAGCAGTAACCTGCTAGACCACAGAACCTTCAACCTGGTGTCCCTGAAGTGCACCCTGAAGGTAGACCTCTTTGCCTCCCACTCCAGTAATCTCAGCAAATTCTGCACCAGGGAACCTCACAGCAATCCCTGGAAAGTGGATGCTCTATCCTTCCAATGGGTAAACCTTTCGATCTATGCATTCCCCCTCTACCACTCATTTCAAGGGTACTACTGAAAATAAGGGAGGAAAAACCAAGGGCAATTGCCCCGACTGGCCATGCCAGCACTGGTACCCACTGCTGTGCAGCATGTCACCCCCTCCACCTTGACACATCTCTGATCCCAACATTCCTGACCCAGAAGAATGGAGAATTCGTGCATCCACAATTAGACCCTGAACCTGGCAGCCTTGCGTATTCCCTGATCTCTCCTCAAGTTGCCAGCCTAAGCAAACAAGTCCTGGATGTTGTACACGAGGCCAGACGCCCCAGCACTAGAAAATCCTATGCTGACAAGTGGAAGTTTTGCACCTGGATCCAGGCTAAGGTAGCTGAAACAGCACAGCCCTCTCTGCCTCTCATCCTGGATTACCTAGCAGACCTGCTACACAAGGGTCTAGCCTTCGCTTCTATTAAAATTCATGCCTCTGCCATCTCTGCTCATTGCAGCAGAGCCACCTCTCCTCACACACTCAACAGTTCCTAAGAGGCGCTAACAACTTAAGGCCACCCAGAAGAGCTACCCCAGCTTGGGACCTTAACTTTGTGTTGGAAAAGCTCACCCTGCCCCCCTTTGAGCCTACAGCTTCAGCAGAGTTAAAATTCCTCTCTTGGAAAACAGCCTTGCTTCTGGCCATCACTTCAGCTAGAGTTTCAGAGCTACAGGCACTCATGACTGTAGAGCCCTTCATTTTCCATGCTGACAGGGTCTCCCTCAGGACTAACCCATCCTTCATGCCTAAAGTGGTATCCAATGTGGCTCTCAATCAATCCATTAATTTGCCCACCTTTTTCCCTAACCCTCAAAACAAGGGGAAAAGGATTCTGTGCGCACTAGATGTGCACAGACAGCTCAGATTCTATCTGGGTAGGGCTAAATCTTTTAGAAGAACTGACCAATTGCTAGTTTCGCAGCAGGGTCAGAGGGCAACGCCATATCCAATCTCCAAATGGATAGCACACTGCATTCATTTGCTACAAAACTGCATGGAAAACCGCCCCCAAAAGGGGGTTAGTGTATTCCACCAGGGCAAACTCCACCTCTGCACCTTTTCTCAGAGGGGTCCCCACCAGGGACATCCTGGAGGCTGCAACATGGACTATGTTCATACCTTCAAAGCATTACCACCTGCCTATCTTCTCCAAATCAGGGCAGCCTTTGCCACCACAGTCTTGCAGGACATCCTAGCCAGCATCCAGTCTTGACTGCCTCCACCTTCAGCTTTGGGAATCAACCCAAGTGTGATTAACTGCAACAGTGAAACATGAACATAGTACGGTTGTGTACGCTTACCATAAATGTAGATTTTGGAGTGTATTCACTGTTGCAGTCCTGGTTTCTCACCCTTCACCCCCCCCCTGTCTCTCTCTTTTCCTGTCTCCTTTCAAGGAAGTTTTGGTATTTACTTTCTACTGGTGTTCTTCCACTATAAACTGTTTCCCTATTTGGGGGCTCCTGACAGTTGGGGTTAAGAAAAACTGATGTAATGGTGTCTGCAGCCTGTTTTTATACCCTTGACCTGACATCAGTCCTACAGCGACAGCAGCAGACGCAGAAATACTAAGCCTCTGGTATTTGGGCTGACTGAGGGCTACCCCTGGCAGGATAACACAAGTGTGAATGCAACAGTGAATACTCCAACATATACATTTATGTTAAGTGTACACAACTGTACCTTCCTGTCCCAGTACTTGGATTGCCAACCTTGGCAGGATGTCAACATATATCCCCTTCTGATGCATTCAAGGTCTGTTAAAAGATGCATCTGATATAACCTAAAGCCTCTCTGGGACAAGAGGATGTGCAAAAGACATAAAGGAAGTGATGGTAGCAATCCTAACCATAACTTTCAGGAATGTTTAACAACCAGGCCTGACTGTACTGCAGTCATTTGGCATATAAACAGGTTATCGAGCTTGCTTGCTTTGCAGACTACCCATGGGAAGGCAGTATTGAGTCTGATCTAAGTGGCCCAATACATTCCTGGACAGCATTTTGGCAAACAATCTAATCAGATCTTTCTGTGACCAAATGAATGTTAAAAAAGGTCTTTCTGTATTTGGTCAGGTAATGTGCCAGATCTCTGCTTCTCCATAAAGCAGACTACTCAGATATTTAGATCACTGCATAAATGCTGAAAGATGGGACTTGTCCTGCCAAGGATACCATATATCTGGTCTGTATGCCAAAGCTGAAACACTCCCTCACTTGCTGTAATCTAATGTAAATTTAGACCCATGTTTCAGGACTTCATGCTGGCACATAAGGGATATACGCATGCCAAAATGTGACTTTGCTGCTAGTCTTGAAAGCCATGGGAACTCTGACATTGGTAACCACCAAACTCTGGACCCCACCCAGTTTGGGTTTGTGGAAGGCAAATCATGCCTCCTGAACCTGATCGACTGAGGTAGTCATCAAAGCTGTAGTTGAGGTTAAGGTGGCTAACACAGCCTATCTTGACCTCGCCAAGGCTTTCTACACCATTCCCCCATTCTGGAATGATAGCTAAACTCACTAAGCTATATATAAATTCCTAGGTTGCAAGATGGGTTGCCAACTGGCTCACTGAAAGAACCCCCATTGTAAAAGTTGCAGACTCCAAATCTGACTTCAATCCAGTGATAAGTGGGAGTACCATATGGTTCAGTCCTGGGACCTGTCCTGTTTGGTATCTACTGAAGTGCAGGCGAACACTGGCCTTTGGCTAATGAAGTTTGCAGATGACTGCAAACTAGGAGCCTAGAGTCCCCAAATGATGTGGACATCCTACAGAAGGGCCTTACTGAGACAGATGTTTGTCAGAGCCATAGCCTCAAGCTCAGTGCCAAAAAGTGCATAGTCATCCCTTTTGGTAAAAACTCTGTACCCATGAACTACCACAAGCGGCAGTCTACTTAACACGTAATGTATGGTAAGAGACCTTGGGACCCAGGTGGACAGTCTCTCTCTCCTTTGATCACATCGCCACAGTAGTCAGGAAATCCTTCTACGTGGCACCACCTAATCTCAAAAGGGTTCTCATCCAGGGAAAAAGTTTTTAGTTCCCCTCAACTCGAATTTGACAGACCATTATGTAGAGTACAGTGTCCCTTTTGGAATGGACCTAAAGACATCTGCAGCAGCTGGAAAGGCTACAAGTAAATCAGATTCCTGGCCTCAGATGCCCTACACTGACAGTCTCAAACTCCAGCTTCACTCGGTAGCATATTGCCTACTCTGAGGTGATCTCTGCCATGTCGAATCCAGAGCTGTTGGGCATGCTACGCACAGAAATCCCAGTCCCTCCAAGCTACATGCTCTTATGGACCTATACCTTGTCACTGCAATAAGCAGGACATGCTGGAGGAATAGATTCCTGTCCCAGAGACTTCCCATACTCGAACAAGCTGCAAAGTTCCTCCTTAGCACTCTTAAAGAAAAGTCTTGAGTGGATGGAAAATAGGAAATGCACCCAGGATCACTTCTGTGTCTCTGCTCGACAGGAGCACAGGAAAAGAACTTTCTTGGGTGGCTTAAGCCAGGGAACCTTGTTGGCTAGGCTTACTTCGGCCCTTTGGCTGATAGCCCTGTAACCTACCTATGATTTGTATGGCTCATGCGAAAGAATCCAGCTTCTATCTTTAGAAAGTTAAATACCCCATTGGAACCCTTTTGTTTTAAACTTAATTTTAAGAGGAAAATGCCTAAAGCTGATTCCACTTGGATATGCTGCTTTTTCTGCGTTGGGTCAGGACATAACGTCAGGGATTGCTTTATCAGGCTTTTGACCCCAAAACCCTGAAGTTGCTTGGCTCTGAAGTTCCTGAACAAATCTCTAGAATGAGACCATCTTTGGATCTTCCTGCTTAGGAGGTTCCTTTAAGGCAGAAAAGGAAACGCAGGAAGTCTAATTTTTTATCTAGGTTGTAGTAGCTTTTTCTGAGGTGGCTGAGAGTCCTGTAGCCTGGTGACCTTTGGACCTGCTCCTGTTATGCCTTGGAGGGTGATATGGAACAGCCTACGTCTTGTATGTGCAGTTTAGTAGTGATTGCTAGGGATAATGCTATTAAGCACAAACTTTCTGCAAGCAGGCTGGTCCGTCAGTCTAGAGCAGTTTGGCAAATTATCTGAAACTATCAAGGGCATAACCTCATGAATGGATACTGACCAAAGATGGTTTTAGATAGTCTACCAACCATTATTTCAATACTTTTCCTGTGCAAAAGGTACCATCGTATGAAAAGGGAAGTTATACCTTCCATTTATAATCTTTAGGATTGCCTCAAATGAGAAGGGCAGTCCCAAAATCCCAAGACAACCCCCCCCATCCCAGACATCAGTTCTCATCTTTTCACTTTTAATCTAGCAAAGGGCAGTTGCCACATTACCCTGCAGGTCAGACTGGCTCACAGAGGCTCTCATTCACCTAATCCTGAAGACCTCCCAAGCTTGCATTATGGATCGTAAATTTTTAGGTATCTATTTTGAGGATGTGCTAAGGTAGTAAAGGTGTTTGGAAAACTTGCTACTAGAAAATCATTAAAATAGGGGGATTTGGGTGCCTATTTATCCTTGAATATTTGTGTAAGCTGTATGATTTTGGTTTATTATACACACTAAGATGCATTTGTCAGCTGTCTCAACTTGGCATATAAGACTGGCTCCAACAGTTATGGAAAGCTCTGTTAGTGGACTTGTGCATTACCTCTTCCCAGTCTACCTAAAATCTTTGTGGAACCATCAGCATTATTGCAACAGGGATTTAATGGACATGGTACAGCAAGTGTGAACTTGCCAGAATGTGTTCATAAAGGTCATTGTTGCAGTATATGCATTCCCCTGCCATCATGAGTTTTTCTTTTTGGCTGAGGTAGAATCCCCTATTGCATGCCCCCCCCCCCCTTGTTTCTACTAGTTTGTCCTCAAACAAATCTGATTTTCTTTTCTGGGGCAAGGAAGTGGAGGATTTTCATGCTCTGTGTACTAACACTTGGTCCTCATGCCTAGATCCAAGATTGGATATATAGTACAAGGGAAGGTGCTCCTAATCTTTGGTATACTAGCTAAATGTATGGCATCCTTGGTGGGATAAATCAGTCAGCATTACTACAGCCATGAGTTTTTCGAACATCTATTGTGTGGCTAAGTTCTTGCCAAACTGATTAAGGGCACCAGTGCAGGAAGCCTTTCTGCCTGCTTTCCCTCACATTTTCTTATTCCTAGGGTGTTGCAAATCAGGGAGGACAGGCAAAGGATTTTAATAGCAGCCTTCAGGCCTAGGTGGCACCACTACCCTCCTACCCTTGCAAAGAAACTCCTGGTACTGCCCCAGCATGTAGATGTCTCTGGACAAGGTCCGTCAAGCAACCTGAAGACCTTGATTAGAGTGGTTTAGTGCTGTTCCCCACCAGGTGCACATTTTCTTAGGATGTCTTGTACATCTGCTGTGCATCGAAGCCCCCTTAATCATGCATAGATTAGGGAAAGCCTCATTCATCCACTGATTCCTGAACAGAGGACAGAAGAAAAGTATAGCTGTTGGACTTCAAAGCAGGCCTGTGCGAATTTGTCTGGGTACATGATTCTGCTTTATGCGACTAAATCTTTCATACACTCAGCTGCCTATGAATTGGTCCTTTAAGGGGTCCTTAATTTAAGCCCCCCAGAAATTATATTCTCCTTGGGACTTTTTTAGTTCAGAAACTAACCTAGGCACCTCTTGTGCATGCTGCTTCTCACCCTGTCAAAATGCTAGCATGGAAAATTGATCTAGTAATATTGACATCTGCTAGACAGATTTGACTTGCAAGCCCTTGTATGCAAAGAGCCTTTTCCATAAGTATGGGGTTACACTGGGCATGAATAGAGTTCCTTTAATCAGCTAATATTTTTTGTCCATCTGGACAAAGTGTTAAATGTTTGTGCATGGACAGAGACCAGCTTTTTATTGCCTTTGCAAAAGGAAAAGGTAAACCTGTAAACACTTGCTAAATGGTTGCTTAACTTAATTCCCTTTGCACTTCACTGCACAGAATGCCAGTCTGTTGGGGCCCACTTTCCTAGGCCTATGGCTGCCACCACAGCTTCCCTTTTGAGGGTTTTATAACCAAGCAGGAATGGAAGAAGCAGCAGTATGTCTCTCGTTCGCACTTGCTAAGCATAACTTTGGGTCACTGAGGGGATTTGCTTCTGCCGTCTTGCAAGAACTGATGTCCTGTTTCCTCTGAAGCCAGCCACCCTGCTTGGCCAGTTTGTGGGAGTCATTCCAAACATGCTGCAACAGTCCACTACAAAACATAGTAAGTTGTTAGGAACTTGCTGCAATCTTAGATGGGAGTACACTTGCAGTACCATTTTTCACTCTCCTGTACCCTTTTAGTTGGAGTGGGTTCCCCTTTCCCTCACTCTGTGTAGATTCTCCCTATGCCAGTCAAGCTTTTTTCACTGGATTAGGTTCAGTGGAGATGTCATGCTCCTGGACCCCTACATAACTAAAGATTAGAAATTGGGCCAGGAAAAGCCTTGTAGGTTTGACAACCAGTGTACTGATTTAAGGAGGAGAGGGGGAGGATTAGAGCTATTGAGTTGAGGCTGGCCTTTGGACTGCTGTCAGGAATCCCAAGAGTCATTACTGCAAGAGTGAATCCAGCGTTTTCAACTGCAAGCCCCTAGCACAACTGGGCTTCACATTAACTTTTATTCATTCTAAGCAAGTTAGATTGCATAGTTGCCTATACATCTCAGGCCTGCCTTCTCTTGAAAGCATGAGATGCCGTAAGGGTTTTTGGACTTTATCTTCTCTGGAACTAAACGTTTAAAAAATTTCACTTAATTCCTGCAGTAAAGTGCCTGTATTTGCTCATACATTGTTTTGAAATTTCTTTTGACAGTCTAAAAGACTAACATTATGCAGGTTTTGTGCATCCACAATTGAGTTTGTAAAAAATTGAAACTCCTATGAAGCAGTTGCACTCCAGGTTTTGACTACGCATGTGAATTGGTTATGCATGGTCTGATGCTGTTTTCCTTGGCTGTCTCTGGAAGCTGAAGTGTTTGGGATGTTTGCTGTTAAGTTAGTCATGTTAAGAAGCTTTCCATTAAGCATTTACTATACGGATTCATTCTCTGTTTAAGATTGTCTAATCTTTAAATGTTTGCAGGCAGCAGAGCAAGGAAGACCTCCAGAACACACCAGCAAGTTTTATGCCAAAGGTGCTCTGCAGTATCTGGTTCCCATACTAACGCAAACACTTACTAAACAGGTTAGTGCACTCTGAACCAAACTTGTGAATGCGGTTTATTATCTATAGTAGTGTGCATATGTATTGTATAAAATGTCCTTTGTAGTGGGGATGTCAATCACTAAGTTTTGAAGGGGATGTTTGTGTACCCTGTAGACCTTTGGAAGAGGAGAGGTTTGTTCATGCTGTAGACCTTTATTTGGAAGAGTCTGCAAGTACAGTCGTGTTTTAATGCCTTCATTTTTATAGGAATGGTTTACCTAGTCCATCCCATATGTTGAGTCTTAAGTTTGTGTTAAATTGCTGTGTAGCTCTGTACCACATTTGAGACCATCTTGAGTGAGTGCTGCAGTACAATTCATTACACCTGAATTGACTTTTATAGCTTTAGATATCCCTAGAATGGAGCTGCTTTACTCCATGTTGAAGACACCTGCAAGATGCTCAAGTAGATGACCAGTTTGTGCTAATTTCATTGACTCTAGTCCAGTTATTTTCAGATCATAGTTGTAAAGTTCATAGTTAAATGTTTCATCTGTTTGCTGTTCATTTTCTGATTTCATTTTGGAAAAAAATGGTTTCATTTTTGTGATCGATGTTGGGCTTTTGGTTTCACAGAAGTTTAGGGAGCATGAGAGGTGTGGACCCCAAGACTGCATATCCCTTTGTTTTGTTTGGGGGGGGGGGGGTTATGTGCGGGCTGCAAACCTGGGAAGCTCTCAGCTGTTGACCAGGACGTCCCTGACCATTGTGCTGCCATATAGAGCCTGCTGGTGCTTTAAAGGCCAGAGGGCTCTAGTATTGACACAACTGCCTGTACCCTAGTGCTTGTTAAACCTCCCTGCGGTCTTTCTCCATGCATCGCAAATAGGATTGTACATTTGGAGGACTTTCAGGCAGCCGTGGTAGGTGCATCTGGTTCCTCATATCTGTAAGGGTGAATTTGGCTTTGACTACATAGAATGTTATGATATTTCTGCTTTAGTCAGGAGTCTGATATAAAGTTAAGTAGCATAGCAGAAGCAGTCCTTGATTCTTCATATGAATAAGACTGTTTGAGCTGCTGTCCTCGCAGGTAGCCTTTGTGAGAGCACCTACAGTCAGAAACAAGAGATGAAGTGGGTTTTTTAAGACAATCTGTCGTATTCTCATTTTGCAGTTTTCTCATGTGGGATCCTCTGCCTGAGGGCGACCAAATATCCAGCTCATCTACCATAGCTAAAGCCCGGTTGCTGTAAAGTGGTGTGGGACATCACACAGGGCCATAAACCTTGGGCTGTAAATGACGTCTGCTTACACATACCTCAGAACTTCTCTGCCACAGTTGAACATCGGCTTGCTCGTTCTGCTCAGTTTTTGAAGATGTCTCTAGATAAGTAGCCTGTTAGGAACATTTGTTAGGTGGCTGTTTTTCTTAGCCGATGTAGTCTATTAAGGGGAAATGTAAATGCAGTCTGCAAATTCTGCACATGATCTTTGTTTTGCTTGGGGCCATCGCTTAACTGTATGACTTGTAAAATCGGCCATTTGTTCATCCAAGACCTTGTGCAACCATCTGGCAGCTCATAAAACATTTTGTAGAGAACCAAAGACAAACGCCTGGCCCTTGGTATGGCTCCTGAACTGATCGAGGTCTAGCTGCCTAAAAAAGGTCAAAGGTTCCAGGCCGGATATGGAGTCTCCTTCAGATGTCCTGCCAACTGCCGGTCTTGGTGCTGAGGAATGTCTGGCGGGTACCATTTTGGAAGCTGCTAATGACTAGAGTCTGCATGTCCAAGGAGGTTTTAATGACACCTGCTTAGTGTCAGATGATGGTCCTGCAGCCTTGGGCCTGACACCAGGCCCTCTGCACAGTCTTATGATTCTTAAGAGAAAAGTAAGGCATTTGTCTGCTCCAGTGGAGCAACAGTCAGATTGGCAAACCACCTTCCAGGCCTTTGACCTTGAGTCCTGCTTCTCAAATCTCTGCTTTGCTTACCCTACGTCTCAGGGCTGCATCTGCAGACCCTATTCCTTCTCAGACTCTTAAGAGACTGCTGATTCCTCATCTGAGTCTCCATCTGGGGAGCAATATTTCAGTGGAGAGGCCAGTTGAGGTAAAAGTCTCATTAAGAGATTCTCCTCCAAAAGACATTGCGTTTGGGGCGATTGTATCAGTAATGCGCGGGTACTTTTAGTGCTACTCCACCCAGATGACAATTGCAAAAAGATATTTTGAACTTTTCCAGATGGAGTCACCCTCTCCTTTTGCTATCCCGCTAGTGATTCCAGCTTACTTGAACGCCTTATCCTGCTGTCTCACAGACCCTAGAGTTAGCAGCCTCTTGCCCCTAAAAGGCCAGATTATAAAGTCCCTGAGGCTTTCAAATCTCATCAAACCCGCCATGGCAGACCCTGCAGTCGTTGCTGTGGCATTGGACAAGCAGTCAAGGCAAATTCCATCTTCTGTCCCATCAGACAAGGACAGTAAGGTGATGGGACAGGCTGAGGAAAGATTTTCACTTCCTCTTTCCTGGCTTTTAGGGCCATCAATTACCAAACCCATATGGTTAAGTACGCCCTAGACCTTTTCTTCCAGGCATCTAAACTACATTTCCGTGCCGGATCCCCGCTTCTTTCGGCTTTTCCCGGTTGGGGGTCGCCACAGCGGATCACCTGTCCGCTCATCATTGGCAGTGGAGTTTTACAGTGTTGAGTTGCCAGTCCGGCGCCCAACCTTCCACAGAAGGCACACGCACACCTAGTGCCAATTTAGTGTCCAATCCACCTACAACATGTCTTTAGGATGTCTGAGGAAACCGGAGCACCCGGACGAAACCCACGTGACCACAGGGAGGACATGCAGACTCTGCACAGAAGGCACCCCAACCGAGGATCGAACCGGAGAACCTCTTGCTGTGAGGCGGGAATGCTAACCACTGCACCATCGTGGCCGTCCTATGCCTGATTTCCCCCTAAGGCTCCAAATTTTTTAACTTTCACTAGCAACACAGGTAACCAGGCATTTCATAAAATACAGCTGTGGTGCTGCAGAAGCATCAGTCAGATCAGCTGCATCTGTTTAAGGTGTTATTCCTGGCTCAGGCTTCAACCCCTGCCAGATTTCAAGAACAAGATCCTGGATGCACCATTAGACAAGTTCCCCTTTGTCTGCCGAACTGGGAGTCTGCACGAAAAAAGTAAGGAGCTGCAGGTCTTGAAACATCTGCTGGTATCCCCAGTTGCTAAGTTTTACAGGAACTACCCAGCTATACTAAGTTTTGTTAGGGCTTCTGCTACTTCCAAGCATAGGAAAGGGACGAGAAAAAAACTCAATCCCCAAGACTAGCTCCTCTCGGGCTACTCCCAGGCAGTTCTTTCCAGACAGGCTAAGTACTGTGTGACTGCCTAAATCCTCTCTGCCTTTCTGCCTGCCTCTGCCTACCCGTGTGGCACCTTATAACTTCAGACCACTGGGTACCGGCAGTTGTCAGAAAAGGGTACTTTATGACCTGGCAAACTCCAAAAGGCATACCCCTTCCTCAATAAAAAAAAAAAAAAAAAACAATCCTACCCGATCCCCAGGATTTACGATCTCAAGGCACAAAGTCCCTGCAGGACAAAAGGGTGAAGGGTTTTACTCCAGACTTTCTGGTTCCAAAAAAGGAGGGCCTTTGGAGGCCTATAGTGGACCTGTCACTTCTAAACCCCTTCCTGCATGTTCCTTATGCGTGCTTTCTCTCCAAATTCTCCTTCCACTATTGACACCTTCATGGCCTCTCTGGACTTGAAAGACGCTACCTCTACATTCCCATCCCCCATACTTCAGGAGATTTCTGCGCTTTGCTGTGCCGTCCTCATTAGTTTTATTGCCTTGCCCTTTGGTTTGTTCACTTAACCAATGGTCTTCCCAAAATGCCTGGCCCCTGCAGTAGCCTTCTGCAGGGCAAAGGGAATACAGTTTTTACCTTTCTCAGAAAATATTCTCCAAGCAGAAGAGGCAAGTACCCTTCATGAATATCTGCAATTCAGTTTCTCCTGGAAAGTCTGGGCTTTACCCTGAACCTACTGAAGTCCTCCCCAACTCCATCCCAAGATGAGATGATCTTGGACTGCAGGATAAAGACGCATCTAATGAAGGCCTACCTTCCCCAAGACAGTCACTTTATTTCCAAAGCTGCCTCCAAATCTTAAATCTCACCCAGGGAGTTTCACCTGCTTGCTGGGCTTCATAACAGATACTCTTGTTACCCCTTGCCAGGTTATACACTAAGTTCCAGTGGTACCTGAAAGATATCTGGTCCCAGCGCAATTGCTGTGTATTTCCAGGTTCCCTTCCTGCCTTGCCGGAAAAAAGTTAGATTGGTGGGTACACCACATACTGCAGAATCCAGGCCTTCCTGTACAGCCATCCAAGCCTATCTGGATCATGCTCACAGATGCCTTGTACCTGATATATGGGGGGGGGGGGGCATGATTGGTCTCTATGTGCAACCTCAGTAGGAGCCCTTCAAGAAAAAAGTGAGGGAAATGACTGCTCTGGTCCTAGCTCTGAAACCTTTCTCCCACTTGTGCAGCCTAGTCCCTTACAAGTCTACACACTCCACTGTGTGATACTTCAAAAAGCAGGGGGGACCAGATCATATTTACTCTGCAGACTGGCCGTACAAGCTTGGGAGTTGGCCATGCAGTACAAGGAAACCCTGCAGGCTGTCTACGTTCCATCACAGGCAACCATATAGTAGATGCCTTCAGCAGATCTCAAGATAGCGATTGGATGTTGAAAAGATGTCTTTCTAGATACTGTCCACCAATGGGGCACCCCACAAATAGATCTGTTTGCCTCTTGTCAGAACAAACTACGTCTGTGTTCCAGGCTCCCATCTCCACTAGCTTGGAAAGTGGATGCCTTCTCAGGTTGCTGGAAGGGGCTGTTCCTGTATGTGTTCCCCCTTTCCCTCTCATTCAAAAGGTCCTGCTGAAGCTTCAGAGGGACAAGCCAAATTACTTGCTGGAGACTCCCTGTTGGCCAAGGCAGCATTGGTTCTCCCTTCTCTTGCAAAGGGCAATCACTAAAAGTTGCGTCACAAGGTGGACCTGCTCACAACAGAAAGGATCCCTTATCCACCCTCTTCTACAAACCCTCAGCCTTACCCTGTGGGTGATAAACTTCTGATCCCTTTCAAACACCTGTACTCAGAGGGCATGCTGTCTGTCCTGAGGGACAGGAAATCCACCCCCAGGAAATCCTGCCTAGCTAAAAGGGAAAGGTTCTCAAGATGGTGTCTCCAAAGGCCACTAGACCCCTTCCAAGTGGATGCGCCTCTTTGCTGACCTATGCATGTGAGCTCCTAAAATCAGAAATTTCATACTCTTTAGTGAAAATACCAGTCAGCCATTTCAGCCTGCTTTACCCATGGACCCTCCATGGTCTAGATTGTAGGTAAAGCAGTTTCTTAAGGGCGTCCTTCACATCAGACCAAGGAAACCTATCCCTCCTCCTTGGGGTCTCAACTTTGTGCTGGAAAAACTTGCACTGCCACTTTTGAACCGGCACTCTGCCACCCTAAAGATGTGCACCTGGAAAACTGTCTTGGTAGCCATTATCTCGGCTAGGAGAGTTTGAGCTACAAGCACTTTTGGCTACTTAACACCATCTTCCATAAGGACAGGGTTTCCCTTCAGACTAATCCCTCCATGCCCAAAGTGGTAAATGAGCTATCCCTTAACCAATCTATTAGCCCACCTTTCCTTCTCCACAGAATGACAGAGTGCTCCACTATGACAGGAGCAGAACATAATTGGTGTACCCCCTTTGTCTTTAAATTTTCCACTTCTGGTGTTTACCAAGTGTTTAACTCCAGAGTTGGCAAACCTCAGAATGTAGAATTCCCATTAACCCATAACTGCTTCTTGTTAATGATTAAATCCTAGGAAGAGCTTTGCAGTTCTCTGCAGTACTTGGTCCTCCGAGCTGTTTGGGAATTTCCCTGAATTATTTTCCAGGTGCAGAAGGTAATGTAACCCAAGTCCAAAGAAACAAAACAGGATGTAGGTAAATCAAGCAGGATACAAAATGCAAAACAGTAGTAAAGAAATCCATAGCCTGGAAACTGAGGTAAAATGCAGAGCTTAAGCCAAACTGGGGGGGGGGGGGTTGCAAAGCTTTTGCGGTCAACCCTTCATCAGTGTGGGATCAAATGCCTTGATTTAAATAGTAAATTCAAGCCATAAAACTAATCACACAACACTTTTTTTTTTAAGCACTTCAGTTTAAAGACACACATGTAGGTAAAATGTTAGTCAGTATAACCATAAAGATGTCCTTCAAGGATGCATCTGCAGTCCTTACAAATGGGTTGTCCTGTCGTCAGGCAGCCCTTCGGTCGGCCGGATTCCAAAGTCTGGGTCTGGCCTCGGCTGGTGTCGCACTTCACCCGACGTCATAGCTGCAGTTCGGGTATAAAGGCATCAGCCGACACCATTTTCCTCCGTCTTTCTTGCCACGTGGCGCCCGAAGCAGAAGCTGTTCGCAAGTGCCGGTCGGTCAGAACCAGAGATTACTACTACTGAATACTACTTCTACTACCGAAGACTTCTAAAAAGCTAAGTACCCCGTTGGGGACTCTTTCTTGCCTCAGCCGATGTCAGAAAAAGTGAATAACTGTTTAACTTGTGGGAAACAAATATCTCAAAGATTTCCACTCTTACTGCTTACCTTGTTTAGGCCCAGACCACGACGTAGCAGCTTGTCTAGCCTGTGCTTCTTTTAACCGGACGCTTAGACGTCAGTCGGAATTTGCTGAGGAGTTTTTCGGCTCAGATTTTGCTTACATTATGCCGTCGGATCCTCCGACTACGCAAATATCTAAAAAACGCAAGGAAAAGGACTGACACTCACGGTCCGCGGTTTCGGCCGAAATCGCGGTTAAGCCAACCGCGAGTGTCTCTGTTTCGGCTGAAACCGAGCTCGCGGTTCTTCCTTCAGCCGAAAACTTACCTCCTACCGAAGCCTCATCCAACCTGGTGGAATCGGCTTCTGAAATCCCACCTGCTCTTGCAGGTTCCCAGGAATTATCTGATGCTATTCCCTTGGATATTTCAACCCCTGCACGTGGAGCTGCTAGGCCACCTGCAGCCATGTCGATTAAGGCCTTTGCCAGGGCTAAAGCAGCTAAATCTACCAAATCTGTGCCTGCTAAGACCCCCTCTCACAGGCCTAGCTCTAGTTCACAAATGCTTAGTCTAGCAGAGGATCTCATTTCTTTGATCCGGTGATCCCAACCTCTCCCAGACGGGGTTTCTCACCCACCTCCAGAGAAGAGGCCTAGAGCAGAGCCCCCTGAGCCAGTTTCTACAGATGACTCCTCTGATGATTCAGATAATTCAAACCCTCCAGAGGGCCCTTTCTCCCCTTATGAAGACTCTGATGGTGAAGAGTCCATTCCTTCTGCCTCTCCGCCTGAGGAATTTTCCTTTGGGGAAACCTTGCATGCTATGAGGGAACAATTTCAGTGGCAGGGCCAGGATTTTTCAGACTCTAGAAAAAGGCTTGGAACCTTTCTGCATTTACCACAGCATAGGCCTTTAGCCATCCCTCCAGTTCTCTCTGTTGTGGATGATGCATTTAATGATGCTTGTACTGCTCCTGATTCACTACCTCTGGCCCCTGCTAAGCCCGATAGGTACTACAGGGTCCCGGACATACATTATCATTTGTATAAGGCTCCTTTTGCAGATCCCGAAACTATCTCCCAGGGTCCTAAGGCTGTAGCAGCTACCTCTACCAAAAACCCCCTCCCCTCTGAAAGGGAATCCAGGTCCTTAGATGGGGTAAAAAAAGTTTACGCTTCTGCTACTCTTTCAGCTAGGGCCTTGAACTGCCAATTCCACATGATCCAGTATCAAGAATTTGTAAGACCAGTTAACTAAAAAGCTGTCCTCTGATGAACCATTAGACAAAAAATCTATTCAGGAAATGGTACGTAACATTTAGCAGGTCAGTAATCATTCCTTAAAATGCGGCTATGATGCACTGGAAGCTTCCTTTAGATCAGCCATGACTGGCACAGTGATCAGAAGACCTGCATGGTTAAAAGAGCAGGCCTTACCAGACCATGTCAAATCAAAGCTGCTAGATGCTCCCATGGACAAGATCAATTTGTTTGGCTCTCCTGCACAACAGGTGCTGAAGAAGATGGAAGAGAAGGCAAAATCTGTCCAGACAGTGAAAGATTTCTTACAGGTCCAACCTCCAAGGTTTAGCAGGAATTGGCCCTCCAAGAATTGGTCCTTTCCAGGCACCTCCAGAGCTCAGAGAGGCAGGAATAGGCGCTCAAGAGGCAGAGGTCAATCCAGAGGTGCCTACAGGGGACGTCAGTGGCAGGCTAATAACCAGCGAGGTACAGCCACAGATACAGCCACCACCACAACTACAGGACAATCACAGTGACTTGGCTATGGCACCGCCTACCAGGGAACAACTTGAAGCACCCTTAGGCGGGAAGCTAGCCTTATTTTCAGTAAACTGGCATTACATCACAGGAGACAAGTGGATTTTGCAGACAATAGACCAAGGTTACAGGTTTCACTTCCATACTCTACCAAGGAAGAGAGGAATGCCAAACCTACCTCCAAATCAAAAGACAGAAGCTCTAAAACAAATAACTCACTAAGGATGAGAGCTGTAGAAAAGGTACCATCTATGGAGCAAGGACAGGGATTTTACTCCAGACTCTTCCTGGTACCAAGAAAAGAAAACCAATGGAGACCTATTCTCGACCTGTCTGCTTTAAACACATTCCTTATTGTCCCAAAATTCAAAATGCTGACCCTACAGCAGCTTCTTCCCATGTTGGGCAAGGAGTCTTGGCTAGTAACTCTAGATCTCAAGGAGGCATACCTGCACGTCCCCATACGACCAAATTGCAGAAGATACCTCAGATTTCTTGCAGGATCAGAGCATTATCAATTCTCAGCATTGCCCTTTGGCTTATCTACTGCGCCCAGAGTGTTCACGAAATGCCTGGCATCAGTAATTGCTCATTGCAGGCTTCAGGGAATCCAAATCTACCCTTACCTGGACGACTGCCTGTTTCAAGCGGACAACAAAAACAAGTTAACAGGAGACTTGAAAAGGGTCATTTATCTACTGCAAGCCCTGGGATACACAGTCAATATAAAAAAGTCAAGGCTGATACCATCCCAGAGGATAACCTTTTTGGGTGCAGAGCTGGACACATCAAAACAAATGGCATTCCTAACAGTAGAAAAACACGAGAAACTCCCTCTCTACTTCTTGGCATTAACAAAGCAGAACCAGCTAACAGCAAGAAAAGTCCTGCAAGCCTTGGGTTTCATGGCATCCTGCATAATATTGGATGTTCTTCATCTCACATTGCTGCAGTCCTTGCATATGGGTAGTCCGCTGTCCTCGGTCGGCCCGAATACCAAAGTATTAGGCTGACGTCGGCCAAGGCGCTTAAAACTGACAGGACGTCAGGGTACAAAAGCGCATGACCGTCATTTCCCCAGTCTTTTTTGCCGCATGGTCCGATGCAGAAGCAGCGTTGCAAGTGCCGTTCGGCGTTCTGAAATTTTTCGAATTCGGAGTTTCAGACCGAATCCAAGTTGGCTAAGTACCCCGTTGGGGAATATTTTGGTTTTTTCTTGCCTCAGTATTTTACCGGATGTCAGAAAAAGTGAATAACTGTATTTCTTGTGGGAAACAGATACCGCATAGGGATTATCATTCTTTGTGTATTCCTTGTTTGGGGCCTGAGCACGACGTTGTTGGGTGTCGCTTTTGTGCTAGGTTCAATAAACGCACTATTAAGCGAAGGTTAGATTGTGCTAGGCTGGTCTTTGGGAAGTGGTGCAATTATAATATGCCGTCGGATTCTCCGGCGCCCGCTTCTGCGAAGAAGCGCAAAGACAAAGCTGCTAAACCCAGGCAAGATGAGTCGTCTGCCCGGACGCCGGTTCTTTAGAGGTTTCAGTGGAACCGGTGGTTCCGACGGAGACTTCTCTGGAGTCTCAGGGGGAGACTTTGATTTTGCAGGAGGTGGTCTCTCAGGAGGCAGGTCAAGCTGAAGGGGCTTCTCAAGTTACTGTACTCCCCTCCCTTCCTAGGGTGGTTAGGCCTTCTCCTTCTGTTTCCAAGGCTTCTCTCAGAGGCAGGCCAGTTTTAGCTTCTGTTGGTGTCACTCCTAGTTCAGCAGGGTCTGTGCCTAAGAAGCACATGCTTAAAATGGCAGAAGATTTGATTACTCTGATTAGAGGTTCTTTGCCCCTCCTGATAAGAGGCCTAGGGTGGAGCCAGAGTTGGGAAGTTTTGAGCAGGCTTCGGATGTTTCAGTCTTCAGCTGAAGACTTGCAGGAGTACTCTCCTTATTCTGATTCTGATGCAGATGATTCCACTCCTTCTGCTTCTCCTCCAGAGGATTTTTCTTTTTCAGAGACACTTCATTCTATGAGGGAACATTTTAAGTGGGAAGGTCAGGACTTCTCCGATTCTAGGAAAAGGCTTAGGGAGTTTTTGCTGTTACCCCAGCATAGGCCCTTGGCTATACCCCCTGTTCTGGATGTTGTGGAAGATGTGTTTGCAGAGGCTTCACTTAATCCTGATTCTCTGCCTCCTGCTCCTGTTAAACCGGATAGGTATTGCAGGGTGCCTGAGGCTCATAAATATCTTTATAAGAGTCCTAGGGCGGACCCAGAAACTATTAGTCAGGGACCTAAGGGTGTCAAGGCCTCTGTTGTAAAAAACCCGGTTCCTCTAGATAAAGAAGCCAGAGCTTTGGATAGATGGGGAAAGAAGGTCTATACATCTTCTACCTTAGCTATGAGGGCTTTGAATTGCCAGTTTCATATGTTGAAATATCAAAACTTTCTTCTTTCTCAATTGAAGTCTAAGGTGGATGCTCTGGCGGAAGGCATTGAGTGTAAAGAATTACAAGATTTGGTGCATGTCTCTGAACAGGTGGGTAAGCATTCATTACAGTGTGGTTTTGATGCTGTGCAGGCCTCGTCTAGGGTGGCTGCCACTGGCTCAGTTCTTCGCAGGCACGCCTGGCTGAAGGATCAGAATTTATCTGACCATGTTAAGACAAGGATTTTGGATGCTCCTTTGCAGTCTGATGTGTTTGGTTCACCTGTGGAGTCAGTCTTGAAGAAAATGGAAGACAAGGCTAAGTCTATGCAGGCTGTTAAAGATTTTTTGCAAGTTCAGCCTCCGAAGTTTAGTAGGAATTGGCCTGCTAAGGGGTGGACGTATCCTTCTTATGACTCTCAGTCTAGGGGTAGATCTAGACGAGGTAGGGGCAGAGCTCAGAGTTCTTTCAGGCCTAGAACAGGGAGTTCACCTGTACAATCTTCGGGTGAGGGCAGGGGCCAGTCCTTTCGTAAACAGGCCCAATGACCTACTTTTTCAGCTGCCAGATCCTTCTTGCCTGGCAGCACCTTTGGGAGGAAGGTTAGCTCTCTTCAAGGAAAATTGGATGTTGATTACCCAAGACAAATGGGTATTGGATATCATACACCAGGGTTACAAGTTTTATTTCCATACCTTGCCTCCTTTCAAAGGCATGCCGGACGTTCCTCCTCAGCAAAGACTAGAGGCTCGCAAACAAATTTCTCTACTACTTCAAATAGGGGCCATACAACCGGTCCCTCTGCCAGAAGTGGGCCTAGGATTTTATTCTCGCCTGTTTCTAGTACCAAAGAAAGGAAACACGTGGAGACCAATTTTGGATTTATCTATCCTCAACACATATCTGAACATTCCCAAGTTCAAAATGTTGACGTTACAACAGCTTTTACCTCTGCTGGGCAAAGATCACTGGATGGTGACTGGATCTCAAGGAGGCTTGCCTTCATGTTCCTATCAGGCCCAGTTGCAGGAAGTATCTGCGTTTTCGGGCTGGGACTTCACATTATCAGTTCTCTGCATTGCCCTTTGGCTTATCTACTGCGCCCAGAGTGTTCACGAAGGTTCTGGCTCCAGTGGTAGCTTTCTTCAGGCTAAGAGGAATACAGATCTATCCTTATTTGGACGATTGCCTGATTCTGGCCCAAGAAAAGAACGAACTTCATCATTTACAGTATGTGATGGCAGTGTTAAGATGCCTGGGGTATTCTGTGAACGAAATAAAGTCCAGTCTAGTACCCTCTCAGGACATGTGCTTTCTGGGTGTGAGACTGAATACAGCATCCCAGATGGCCTTTTTGACCCCGGACAAACAAAAGAATCTTTCTCTTTACTTCCACCAGTTGTCTCGTCAGTCCAGGCTGACTGCAAGGACAGTCCTTCAAGCCTTGGGGTTCATGGCATCTTGTATTCTGGTACTTCCCAATGCCAAACTGCATATGAGGAAGCTACAATGGTATCTCAAGAATGTATGGACACAGCACTGCCAAGATTTGGACACTGTCATTCAAATAATACCTTGCATTCAAATGGAATTTTTGTGGTGGGCTCAGGAATGTCACCTAAACAAGGGACTCTCTGTGACCCGGCCAGAGGCGAGTCAGATTTTAACAGATGCCTCAGACAAAGCTTGGGGAGCTCATCTAAATGGAAAATGGGTACAAGACACGTGGCCTGCCAGACTTCAACATCTACATATCAACTTGAAGGAGATGTTAGCAGTCCAATTTGCATTGATAGCTTTCAAGGATTTACTTCTTCCAGGGCAGGTGTTGATTCAAACAGACAACACAACTGTCATGTGGTACATCAACAAGCAAGGGGGAACGCATTCTTATCCTCTATGCAGACAAGCAGTGATTTTGTGGGAGACTGCTCTCAGTTTACAGCTAAATCTTCAGGCAAGGTTTCTGCCAGGAGCACAGAACTCCTTAGCAGATGTGTTGAGCAGACAAGTTATGGATCCCCACGAGTGGAAATTGGATCCTCATGTATTTCAGAGATTGACAGTGTTATGGGGAACTCCAGACATAGATCTGTTCGCTTCTCCACAAAATTACCAGCTGCCAAAGTTTTGCACAAAAAGGTTTCATCCCACAGCTTGGAAAGTGGATGCTCTCTCATTCAATTGGAGCAATCTTCACGTGTATGCCTTTCCACCTCTGCCTCTCCTCCCAAAGGTACTGCTGAAGGTCAGACAGGACAAGCCAAACATGATTTTAATAGCTCCAGATTGGCCTCGACAGCACTGGTACCCATTACTGAGAAGTCTGGTACAGGAGCCTCCATGGCCTTTGCCTTCGATTCCTCACCTGCTGTCTCAGGAGAACAGTCATTTACTCAATGTCAAACTTCATTCTCTACATCTGACAGCCTGGCATATTCTGTTTTAAACCCTGGAGGGGTCTCAGCTTCCACAACAAGTTTTGAATGTTATTTTGGAGGCCAGAAGGCCTAGTACAAGGAAAGTTTACGCAGATAAATGGAGGAGATTTTTATTTTGGAGTACAACTAAGGACTTTGAGGTTTCTAAACCTAATTTAAGTGTTGCTCTTCAATACCTTACTGAGTTATTGGACAAAGGTTTGTCCTTCTCTATAAAGGTTCATGCTGCAGCAATTTCTGCTCACTATGAATGTGACCCACCATTATTTTCTCAGCCTTTAAGCAATTCCTTAGAGGGGCAAAGAATATAAGACCCCCACGTAGAGCTCCTACTCCTGCTTGGGATCTCAATTTTGTGTTGGAGAAACTCACTCTACAACCTTTTGAGCCTGCAGCATCTGCAGAGTTGAAATATTTATCATGGAAGACTGCTTTTTTGTTGGCCATTACCTCTGCGAGAAGGGTTTCTGAATTACAGGCCCTTATGGCAGTTGAGCCTTTCTTAATTTTCCACAAGGATAGGGTGTCTTTGCGTACTAACCCTTCTTTTATGCCTAAAGTGGTTTCTAGTGTGGCTTTAAACCAAACTATTAATTTGCCTACTTTTTATGCAAACCCCCAAAATAAAGGGGAAAGGATTTTGCACACCTTGGATATACACAGACAGTTGCGATATTATTTGAGCAGAACTAAAGGGTTCAGGCAGTCTCAGCAGTTGTTTGTTTCTTTTGCTTTGGGTTCTCAGGGCAAACCTGTTTCAAAACAAACTATTTCTAAGTGGATTGGTTTTTGTATTGCTCTCTGTTATTCCCATCATGGTAAGGAGATTCCAGCTGGGATTAGGCCTCATTCCACTAGGGCTACTGCCACTTCTACAGCTTTTTAAGGGGGGTGGCTACTAAAGATATTTTGGAGGCAGCTACTTGGAGTTCAGTGCATACTTTCTCTAAGCATTACCACCTTCCACTTTACTCTAAATCTAGGGCTGGATTTGCCACTGCAATTTTACAGGGCATGTTGGCAGCTCCTAATGCTTTATAGTGTTGCCATCCTCCCTTACCTCTGCTTTGGGATTCTACCCATATGTAAGGACTGCAGCAATGTGAGATGAACATAGTACAGTTTTGTACCTACCATAAATGTAGATGTTCGAAGATCCACATTGCTGCAGTCCAATTTACCATCCCTCCTTCCCCTCTGTTGTTGTAGGTGGTGTGATTTGTGTTGTACATATTGTAAATATGAAAAAAGGTCCAACAACTGTAGCAAGAGAACAGAGGCTCCAAGTGGAAAACACAAGAAACAGGAACACACCAAATCCACTGGATACACCACACAGAGGAATCCACAATGTAGAAAACTTCTTTAATGAAGAACTGGAACACACAAGCGCTTTCGCATAGTAACACTATGCTTCTTCAGGTGTAATAAAACATGAAATTGAGCAGCCTTTTATACAAAAGCTCTTGGTGCTCAAAACTGGCTAATCAGAACACTAATTGAATAATTATAGCATTCAAGCTAAGCTAGTTTTAAAGGGGTATCATTAACAAATTCAAAGATGTTAAACATAGACAAAAAGAGAATAAAAAACATATGAAAGAGCATGAATAAAAACAGTTAACATAAAAATGCGCCAAAGCGCTTTAAAACAATTATGCTGTCACACCAAAAAACAGCAACTTCTGGCCTAAGCTGACAGTGCAAGCCTGCTGAAAACTCAGAGTTGCTTATAAAACAAAGCAGCAAGTGTCAGTGATCAAATACATAATATGGTCCATATTTCAAAAAGTTCACAAAATGAGCAAAAGAACCACGAATACATTAATAAAATACTTTAATAAAAAATAAAATAGATAATATCCCTAGAGGTAGAATCGCTCAACAGAGTTCATCGTGAGCCCCTTATCATAGAGCAAATAATCAGAGCTAATGCATCAAAAACACCAGATGATCATATTGTTGTATCAGTAAGGGCAAATGGTATTATCAAACTCTGCCTAGCAGAAATATCCATGTAATAAATATTGTCAAGAAACGGCAGTGTAGTGTCATTAATGAATAGTGCAGAACATGCCGGTTAATAAAATCAGCTTGATATCGCCTTCTCAATGAAAAAACATCTATAGAACCTACTAATGCACAAAATCCTAGACCTGTATAACATAGTTGACTTACACAAAAGGTAAGTAATAAAACTCACCAGTAACGGCAACAATGAAAATAGAAATAAAACCGTTGTAGCATCCTGTATGCACGGAAAGCCATATGACGACAGTCAAAACAACAAAAACTGGTCCGACAGTATAAAACATCCTATAACCAACAGCAACTGTCGGACTAAACAAAGAAGGACACACCTTCATCATAACCATCTGATCAACGGCTTTACGTAAAACCAGGAAAACCAACAACCAGAACCAACTGAAAAATCAAATACTGAGTATTGATATAAGTATATGAAAATATATAATAAAGCATCAGAGGATCTGGCGGAATGCAAAACACTATTTGCCACTATAAAGATGGTGCACATAAAAAGTGGCAGCGTAAGCCGCCCCAATAAGATGTAGACACCAACGGGATCTCACCATAGCATATAAATATAGCGACTGAAATATGGTGTGAATATAATGCAAATCTACCATAATAAAAAAAGGCAACAGAGAGACACAATGATTACAAGAAAAATATATATAAAGGAATATACAAAATGGATATGTATACAAGACGTAAAACCAACTGCAAGTTAACTGCACACATAATATTGTCCAGTTATACAAAATACCAGAAGACTTATATAAGCCAAGCAGCAGTATGTAATGACATGAATTGGGAAATGAAAAATCATAAATGTTATGGACACAATATGGAGGACTTAGAAGTGCACGCAACTGGTTAATAAACAGGTGTAGTGTAATGTGGCACTCCTAAACTTACCTAAAGCCACTATGACATAGAATATGCTAATTAATAAAATTGGAACATGATGAACAGTTATAGGGAGTCAAACCATAGTTCAATCATGCCTCAAGTGGGCCTTAGCAACATCACATTAAACATAACTAACAGGTATGTAAAATTACGGACAGACCTAAAACTCAGTGTAAGAAAAAATGGAAAGTGCATGATACATGCGGCATCACCCTGTAACTGTTCATCATGTTCCAATTTTATTAATTAGCATATTCTATGTCATAGTGGCTTTAGGTAAGTTTAGGAGTGCCACATTACACTACACCTGTTTATTAACCAGTTGCGTGCACTTCTAAGTCCTCCATATTGTGTCCATAACATTTATGATTTTTCATTTCCCAGTTCATGTCATTACATACTGCTGCTTGGCTTATATAAGTCTTCTGGTATTTTGTATAACTGGACAATATTATGTGTGCAGTTAACTTGCAGTTGGTTTTACGTCTTGTATACATAACCTTTTTGTATATACCTTTATATATATTTTCTTGTAATCATTGTGTCTCTTTGTTGCCTTTTTTATTATGGTAGATTTGCATTATATTCACACCATATTTCAGTCGCTATATTTATATGCTATGGTGAGATCCCGTGTGTCTACATCTTATTGGGCGCTTACGCTGCCACTTTTTATGTGCACCATCTTTATAGTGGCAAATAGTGTTTTGCATTCCGCCAGATCCTCTGATGCTTTATTATATATTTTCATATACTTATATCAATACTCAGTATTTGATTTTTCAGTTGGTTCTGGTTGTTGGTTTTCCTGGTTTTACGTAAAGCCGTTGATCAGATGGTTATGATGGTGTGTCCTTCTTTGTTTAGTCCGACAGTTGCTGTTGGTTATAGGATGTTTTATACTGTCGGACCAGTTTTCGTTGTTTTGACTGTCGTCATATGGCTTTCTGTGCATACAGGATGCTACAACGGTTTTATTTCTATTTTCATTGTTGCTGTTACTGGTGAGTTTTTATTACTTACCTTTTGTGTAAGTCAACTATGTTATATAGGTCTAGGATTTTGTGCATTAGTAGGTTCTATAGATGTTTTTTCATTGAGAAGGCGATATCAAGCTGATTTTATTAACCGGCATGTTCTGCACTATTCATTAATGACACTACACTGCCGTTTCTTGACAATATTTATTACATGGATATTTCTGCTAGGCAGAGTTTGATAATACCATTTGCCCTTACTGATACAACAATATGATCATCTGGTGTTTTTGATGCATTAGCTCTGATTATTTGCTCTATGATAAGGGGCTCACGATGAACTCTGTTGAGCGATTCTACCTCTAGGATATTATCTATTTTATTTTTTATTAAAGTATTTTATTAATGTATTCGTGGTCCTTTTGCTCCTATTTTGTGAATCTTTTGAAATATGGACCATATTATGTATTTGATCACTGACACTTGCTGCTTTGTTTTATAAGCAACTCTGAGTTTTCAGCAGGCTTGCACTGTCAGCTTAGGCCAGAAGTTGCTGTTTTGGTGTGACAGCATAATTGTTTTAAAGCTTTGGCATTTTATGTTAACTGTTTTTATTCATGCTCTTTCATATGTTTTTTATTCTCTTTTTGTCTGTTTAACATCTTTGAATTTGTTAATGATACCCCTTTAAACTAGCTTAGCTTGAATGCTATAATTATTCAATTAGTGTTCTGATTAGCCAGTTTTGAGCACCAAGAGCTTTTGTATAAAAGGCTGCTCAATTTCATGTTTTATTACACCTGAAGAAGCATAGTGTTACTATGCGAAAGCGCTTGTGTGTTCCAGTTCTTCATTAAAGAAGTTTTCTACATTGTGGATTCCTCTGTGTGGTGTATCCAGTGGATTTGGTGTGTTCCCATATTGTAAATATGGTTAGTGCACGGGTGGTTGGTTAGGTTTTGCTGGTTTTTGGCTTTGGCCTTTCTTGTTAGGGCCTTCTGACATCTGGGGCAAGAAAAGACTGAGGAAATGACGTCGGTCATGCGCTTTTGTACCCTGACGTCCTGATGTCAGTTTTAAGCACCTTGACCGACGTCAGCCTAATACTTTGGTATTCGGGCCGACCGAGGACAGCGGACTACCCATATGTAAGGACTGCAGCAATGTGGATCTTCGAACATCTACATTTATGGTAGGTACAAAACTGTACTTTCCACATGCCAGGCTGCATATGAGAAAGTTACAGTGGTACCTAAGGAATTTATGGTCTCAGCACAAGCACAGCCTAGAAACCCAAATTCCAATAATCCCATGCCTGAAACAAGAATTCCAATGTTGGGCTCAGGCCTGTCAAACAAAGGACTGCCCTTCCACAGCACTCAACCAAGCCAGACAATCACAATGGACGCCTCAGACCTCGGTTGGGTGGCGCACATGCTGGACAAGTGCATACAAGGCTTATGGACTCCAGACCAGCTGCACCTACACATAAATCAAAAGGAAATGCTGGCAGTAAAACTGGCAATTCAGACATTCAGACCATTTCTTCGACAAGGTCAACTGTTGATAAGGACAGACAACACCACAGTTAAGTGGTACATCAACAAACAGGGAGGCACACATTCGTACCCTCTATGCCGGATGGCAATGGACCTCTGGAATGTGGCCCTGAGCTTCAACATTCAGTTGCAAGCAATTTTTGTGCCAGGAAAAAAACATTCTAGCAGACATTCTAAGCAGAACTACCACGGATGCCCACGAATGGATGCTGCATCCGGACATCTTCAAAACCATTACAAGAAAGTGGGGACTACCAGAAATAGACTTATTTGCATCCCCGCGCAATCACCAACTGAAGAAATTCTGCACAAGGACGTACCACCCACTTGCTTGGAATGTGGACTCCCTATCTTTCAGTTGGAAAAACCTGACAGCATATGCATTCCCACCAATTCCTTTGATGCACAAGGTGCTATTGAAAATCAAAGAGGACCGTCCAAGGATCATCCTGATAGCTCCAGACTGGCCAAGGCAACATTGGTACCCATTACTGAGGAGCATGTCTCGGGAACAAGTATGGACTCTACCCCTAGTTCCCTTACTGTTAACACAGAACTACAGCACCCTGCATCCAAACCTGAAAACACTACAGCTGACTGCCTGGAACATTGCAGAAGACCAAATAACCCAAATTTATCCCAAAGGGTTACAGACATTATCTTGGAGGCTCGCAGACCCTCAACAAGAAAAAATTATTCAGCAAAATGGAAAAGATATCACATTTGGAGTACTGCAAAGGGAGAAGATTTGTCATTGGTAAACATAGCCAACATCCTGGAATACTTGGCATAGCTCTTCCACAACGGCCTGTCCTATTCTTCCATTAAGATTCATGCATCAGCTATTTCAGCAGAGTACAACTTGGATCCTCCAGTCTTCTCACATCCTCTGCTCAGGCAGTATCTAAGAGGAATTAAAAATGTAAAACCACCTAGGAAGCCACCATTGCCAGCATGGGACTTGAACTTTGTGCTAGAAAAGTTGACTCCCTCCTTTCGAACCAGCAGCAACAGCAGACTTGCAATACTTATCATGGAAAACTGCTTTCCTGCTTGCAATCACTTCAGCAAGAAGGGTATCTGAGCTACAGGCATTAATGGCAGTACAGCCCTTCCTGATCTTCCATCAAGATAGTGTCCATGAGAACAAATCCTACTTTTATGCCAAAGGTGGTCTCCAGGGCATCTTTAAATCAAGCTATTCATCTACCTACATTCTTCCCCAACCCACAGAACAGGGGGGAAAGACTGTTGCATACTTTGGATGTGCATAGACAACTACGCTACTACCTGGACAGGACCAAGGGCAATAGAAAAACTGACCAACTACTGGTAACATATGCAACAGGAATGGAAGGAAAAGCAATTTCAAAACAGACAATCTCTAAGTGGATAGGAAATTGCATTAAATTTTGTTATTCTTACCATGGGAAGAAAACTCCAGAAAACATCAGGCCTCACTCTACAAGGGCAACAGCCACTACCACAGCTTTTCTACGAGGAGTGGCTACCAAAGACATTTTAGAGGCTGCTACTTGGAGCTCCGTGCATACATTTGCCAAGCATTATAATTTACCTTTATACTCCAGATCCCGAGCAGGTTTTGCCACTGCTGTTTTGCAAGGGATCTTAACTACACCATAATCCTATTTCTCCTCCTCCTCCAGTTTGGCTATGGTATTCTACCCATTTGTAAGGACTGCAGATGCATCCTTGAAGGACATAGTACAGTTTTGTACCTACCATAAATGTAGATGTCCGATAGGCATGCATCTGCAGTCAGGATTACCCACCCTCCTTCCCCTCTGTGGTACTCCTAGGGTATTTGCCCATCTTGTAGCTAGCTGGGGGAATCTATTATGGTCTATTTGTTTGTATATATGTACATACATGCTTATTTTTTGTTTGCTCTCTACTATTTGGAACCATTTGCATTTATCCAAATTTAGCCTTCCTAGAGGGCTCCTGGCATCTGGGGCAAGAAACACTGAGGAAAATGGCGTCTGCTGATGCCTTTATACCCGAACAACTGCAGCTATGATGTCGGGTGAAGTGCGACACCAGCCGAGGCCAGACCCAGACTTTGGAATCCGGCCGACCGAAGGGCTGACAGGACAACCCATTTGTAAGGACTGTAGATGCATGCCTATCGGACATCTACATTTATGGTAGGTACAAAACTGTACTTTAGAGACATTCAGCCAAGACCCATATAGACAGTTATTTCAAAGTTAACGCTTTTTAAAATGGATCCATTACTTACTGCTGTATTTAAACCTGGAAAACTGCTTCTAATTGTGATGCATGAGTATTTGCATACTTCTAACTCAAAATCCCCCTTTTTTCTTCTGTCAACCACTCTAAAGTTAAATGTGTACCTTTCTCCCTCAAATGGTTGCCCAGAGCATTAATTGCTACCACACTGCATTTCAGATTTGTGTTCAATAATTGTCCTTCAGCCTTGTACATTTATGTGTAGAATGCTTGGCGCATCTTACAGCATGCCATATACACAATGGGGGTTCCTATCATTATCTCGAACACTGACAGTGTTGAATTTGATATTGTCGCATCAAGAATGCCGAAAGTGCAGAATGTCGATTGGGTAAACAGAAATCCCCTAAGGGGAGATTTCCTTTTACCTTAATGTAGTGCGGTCTCAGCATTGGTATATTAAAGTAGCGGGGGGTGCAGGGGGCTTGCCCCTGCGTCTATCATGTTATCGCAAGTTTAATCGAATCACTAATACTCTGCACCGCCATGTCGTTCTATTAAAAAAAAGCTAAATTTGTCAACACTATCGAAAATTTATAGTTGCCCACTTCGCAATCACTGCTTCCGTGAATGTTAACAGTACGTTGTACTGCAAAGAAACTTGTGAATGTAGATATACAGCGTGAATTGTATAATAAAGTTGAAATCAAATATAAATCACATCCTGAATGTACAAGGATTTTGTATACAAAAGTACTTGCAAAACATAAATATAACGTGTATTGTGCAAAACTAATGGTACGTTAATGGAGCAAGTAAACTATCCTACACCTTCAAAAGCATAGCTACAGCTGTCAGGAACTCTTCAAAAACTCTATTCAGACCTTTTACTGATCACTGCATTCTGTACTGTTTCTCCAGCGTCTTGCACTTAGGTGATGCAGCTGAACCTGCCACGAGTTGCAATCTTATTTCGTTGACTCTATTTTGCTCATGTACTAAAATGTTGAGCACAGCCTGTATATCAAAAGTACATTTACATAAGGCAATGAATTTCTGTGCCAACCCTCAATGTAGTTTTGAGTCCTTAGCAACAACAAAGCATTCAATGTAGAAACGTTCCAAAACTGGGAAATATTGATGGGAATTGTGAAACTGGCGTAGCTCTAATTTGTACCTTTCTTGGTTGCCCTAACATAGACTTCACCGAAATAAGATGTTCTTCGTGTTTCACTGTTGCAGTCATTACATTTGGGTAATATGCTGGCAGGTTGCCCTCAGTCGGCCTGATTAACAAAGTCTTGGGTTGGTTGCTATCCCTTCCATGATGTCCGGTCATCAGGGGTATAAAACATGCAGCCTGACACCATTACATCAGTCTTTCTTGCTGTGTTGTGCCCGAAGCAGTTCGTAAGTGCCGGTTGGCAGACTCCTGAAATTTTCATTTTCGAGTTTCAGAACCGAAGTCTTAAGCTAAAAGCTAACTACCCCGTTGGGGAAACTTTTTTTCTTGCTCCTTACCAATGTAAGTTAATAATTGCATTACTTGTGAGAAGCAAATACCTAAAGTATTTTCTTTTGTATTGTATTCCTTGCCTAGGCCCTGACCACAGTGTACCTTGCTGTCGGTTTTGCACTTTAATCAGCTCAGTATCTGTGGCCGGTACATTTTTGTATCTAAATATTTCAGTTCTCTGTTTAATTATCCAGAAATGACGTCCTCTAGCCATCTGACTACCGGAATACCGAAAAACGCAAAGAAAAAAGCTGTTGAGGTCCAAAACTGCTGACTGCGCTTCTTGTAAGCCAGTTGCCAGTTCACTGGTACTCAGTGAGCTGCTTTCGTAGCCCCTGATGCCCGCTACTTCTGATTCCCAGGCCTCTACTGAGACCCATTTGGAGTCCAGTATGCAGCGAGATACTTCACATATGGAACCCATGGATGTCTCTACCTTGGATGGGTCTGGAGCCGCTGAGCAGGCACTGGCTTTTGAGGGTGTATTCAGGCCTCCAGACTTGCATATTAAACAGACTCCAACTTCAATACTAAGGCCTAAATCTCAATCTGTCTAAAAAAAAAAAAAAAAAGACGCCCAGGCCACCTGTTTTTTAGGCATAGGGGCCAGAACATATCAAAATGGCTGAAGATTTAATTACCCTAATCAGGGGTACTCATCCCCCCCTTCTAAGTGGCCTAGGGCTGAACTTGATTATGACTTCTGAACAGGACTATTTCTTCTGACTCTACTAATCTGGATTTGTCCATACCTACTTATGAGGACTCTGCAGAGGATTCCATTCCCTCTGCTTCTCCACCTGAGGATTTCTTTTGGGGAAACTTTACATACCTTAAGGGAGCATTTCCACTGGGAAAGTTAGGATTTCTCTGAATCCAAAAAGAGGCTTGGGGATTTCCTTAGCATAGGCCTTTGGCTATATCTCCTGTACTAGACATTGTTGTGTTTTCAGAATCCAGTATGGCCCCTGATTCCTTACCTCCAGCCCCTAACAAAACAGATGGGTACTACAGGGTTTCTGACTCCCAAAAATTCCTTTACAAAAATCCTTTTGTGGACCCTGAAACCATTTATCAGGGCCCCAAGGGCATTAAGGCTTCTACTGCTAAAAATCCTACCCCTTCTGATAGAGATTCCAGGGCACTGGATAGATGGGGTAAAAAGGTTTATTTCTGCAACTTTAGCAATCAGGGCTTTAAACTGTCAATTCCATATGCTAAAATATCAACAGCATATCATGGGACTGCTTAAACAGAAAATTATTTGTGACTGTGGAGAATAAAGATTTACAGGATTTATTGCATTCAGTTGAACAAGTTGGCAAACATACTTTGCAATGTGGTTTTGATTCTTTAATGGCCTCTTGCAGGCCTGCTGTTACTGGGTCTGTGCTTAGAAGGCATGCTTGGCTTAAGGAGCACTCTGCCGTGACCATGTTTAAGCAAAACTTTTGGATGCCCCTTTACAGCAGGACTGCCTGTTTGACAATAAGGCTGAAGAAGTTCTAAAAAAGATGGAAGATGAGGCTAAATGTTAAGTTGTCTGTCTCGCTTTCATTTTTGCTAGATGGGTTCGGAGCCGATCCTCTGCTCCGACTCTGCCTTTTTCTAAAGCTCGAGAGCTATTTACCGGCTCGAGGCCTCCACTTATCCCACAATGCTAGGCGTCAAATATCCAGATCTTGTTTGCTGCTTCAGCTACGAGGTTGCGTTTTTACCGGCTCCAGGTCGTTTAATTCTTTTTATAACCTTTCATAGTCAGGGTTGTTGCTAATTTAGATTTTCTTTTCTATTAGAGTTGTTTATTGTAATACCCTTAGACCCACTTACAATCCCCTTTTTTCTGTTGATTAGAGTTTTATTCCCTTCCTCCCTTCCCCATCCCCCTTTGGGGTAGTGGCTAGGCCCATCTCTGTGTGTGTGTATATATGTATATATATGTCTATGTCTATGTCTATATATATATATATATATATATATATATATATATATATATATATATATATATATATATATATATATATATATATATGGATGGGTTAATTATAACTGCTATAGTTGTAGAAGTTGTATTGTCTTTTCTAGTGCGTGTGTCTGTAAAGTTTAAGCACTAGTTTAAATTCCCTTGGCATCTCTTCTACCATGTCCAAAGATACCCAGGTTTCAAAAAGTGTGACTCGTGCTGTCAGAAGATGTCTGACTGTCACACTTGTTTGTTTGGGCCCCCTACACCTGCAGGACTCTTGTTCGGTCTGTCATGCTTTCAGTCCGAGAGTCCTGCAGGAACGTAGGAATAAACTAATTTTGAGAGGCTTGTTAAAGCCTGAAGGATCCCCGACTAAGCCTTCGGGGAAATCCTTAAAGCCCGCCAAACAGTCTGCTCCCTGTTCGGTGCAGACGCCGAGCGGAGCTTCTATTTCTTATGTCTGTTCTGGCCAGAACCAACACTTTGAGACCTCAGTCGGCCCCGACTGCCATCGGAGCAGTCTGAGCCAGAAGCGTTCGAGATCCCCTTTAGAATCCGTTCGCTCTGCTCCTAGGTCCCTATTACTACAATCGGAGCAGAGTCATAGGTCCCATTCCTCTTGGTCCTCCAGGTTATCTGACCATGACTTAGAGGGTGGTCAGGCTCCTTAAGTTGCAGGCACTGGCCAAAATGTTGACTAGCATTTCTCAGCAGACTGGCTGTCCCTGTTTCTTCAACTATTCCTCCTCACTCTACTACCGTGTTCGGAGCCGGAGCTTGTTGGGACTCGAATTGTCGGAACGTCTGAGCTGATACCCCACCCTTCGGCTCCTTCGTCTGCTCCGATCTCTTCATTGGTTCCGCCCTTGGAGGGATCCGGGCGCTGCGACTTCCTCATCTGCTCCGAGGGGGCGAGTGACATCGGACCCTTGTCCGACCTGGTTCTCCCTCTCGGGGCCTCGGTGCAGGTGAGCTCGGCCCAGACATCGGCCTCGGAGCCGTCCCTCTCTGTGCTGGCAGGGGTTCATGTCTCTTTGGAGCGGGAGCCCTCTTTGCCTGATAGGGGCACCTTTGAGGTCATGAGGAACGTGCTGACTCCTGGGTCGGCTCCACGATTGACCGGGTTGGCTCCGCGATCGACCCCTTCGGCTCCTCTCCCCCATGGTGCCTGTGTCTCTCTCTCCACCCTCCTGACCCCAAGCATGGAGAACAAGTGCTCCAGGTAGCCCCATTGGGTGCATCTTCCTCTTCCGAGGCCTCCGCTGATCATTCGGAGGAGCCCACTCGGAAGAGAAAATGTAAGAGGAAGCATGTTGACTCCCCCGAGTCTGTCACCTGACACTGACTTGGAGGATTCGGAAGGGTCCCCAAGGTCCTTTCAGACATCCTTGAGATCCTTAAGCAGAGGGGGAACTGGACTGCCCTCAACCCTTCAGAGGATGAGTGTGTATCTGGACGCGTTTGGTTCTCGTCCTTCCACCTCCGCCTTTCGACCCACTCATGGAAGTAGTGGCTCGTGGACGGCCCCTGACACAGTTGAAATAACTCCCTGCAGGCCCACAAAATTAATCACAGCCCCGTCCGACAGTTTCTCACTAAGGGTGCCCCTGTTGATGCCATGGTGGTTGCAGCAGCCACTAAGGAGTTGGCTGACCCTTCAGTGCCGTCCATCCACCTAATAAAGAATCTAGGACAACGGACAGGTACGGGAAGCGGTTGTTTTCTTCAGCTACCTTTTCCATGCGGTCGCTGAACTATCTGCCATTTCACCCACCTTCAGAGATGATCTTAAGGAACTGGGTGATGCCCTTCAGGATCCATCTGCTGCGGGGTCTCAGGAAAAGATTAGCTGCCAGCTGGCTACCCTTAATTCTTTAGTCAACTCCTCCATGCGTCTCATTTCTTATGCAGCCGATGAGGTGAGTAGAGCCGCAGGACATGCCTGGATGCGGTTATGTAACTTTGCTGACCCCTTTAAGGCGTCCTTCACCAATACCCCCTTCGATGATTCGGCTTTGTTCGGACCACAGGTGAAGGATACCCTTACCAGGTGTGAGCAGGATTTTCTACTCCTAGACCATACCCTAAAGGTCAGAAGGGTGGAAAAATCTGGTTTCGCAAGCCCCAAGGAGTCGTGCCTGACGCACGTGGAGAGTTTCCCTCCAGGGGCAGAGGGAACAGACGCCGCCCGAGGGGCAGAAGGGCTCCGCAGAATCAGGGTAGCAGGGGAAACCTTTTCCGACAAACCCTTTCAGCACCCCTGAGGGGCTGCCCGACTGTCTACTCTCGGAGGCAGTTGGGGGAAGATAATCACTGTACCCAGAAGCCTGGCGACTCCTCACACAAGACAAATGGGTACAGGCTATCCTATCCGAGGGTTACAAAATCCCCTTTGTCCACACCCCCATTCAAACAGATCCCTTCCAGATGTTCCACCTGGTCTAAGGGAACAAGCAGTACTAGAAATCTCAAAACTGCTAAGGAGGAGTCATCCAGCCAGTCCCAGCAGACCAGCAAGGATCCGGGATTTACTCCAAGTTTTTGGTACCAAAGAAGACGGGGGACTGGAGACCCATTTTGGATCTCAGCAGATTAAACAAATCTGTTCAAAGAACAAAGTTCCGGATGGTCACGCTTCAGTCCATTCTACCCTTTTTGGGTCCGGACATTTGGATGTGCTCCATAGACCTTCAGGATGCGTACTACCATATCAAAATGAACAGACGCTCCAGGAGGTTTCTCCACTTCCGGCTTGGAACCAGTCACTATCAATTCAGAGCCCTGCCCTTTGGTCTCACCACAGCCCCCAGGGTGTTCACCAAATGCATGGCAGTGGTTACAGCTCACCTGAGACTGAGAGGATTCCAGGTGTTTCCATATCTAGACTGGCTCCTAACTGCTTCCACCAGGCATCAACTAATCCGAGCCAGGGATTATACCATCCAAACTTGCTCAGAGCTAGGTATCTCAACTTCGAAAAGTCTGCATTGTTGCCTTGTCAATCTATAACCTTTATAGGCGCCATATTAAACACACAAGAACTGTCGGCAAAACTCCCATTAGAAAGAGTATTAGACATTCGCCGACATGTTCAAACGTTGCTACAATGCAAGAGAATTCAGGCCAGGTTTGTATTGAAAACCTTAGGTCTCATGGCAGCAGCTATCACATTACTTCCCCTGGCTTGTTTTCACATGCAAATTCTTCAGTGGATGCTCTTTACCCAATGGTCCTTTCAACAGCTTCCGATGTCTCAACATAATTACTCAATCATGCAAAGACCATCTTTCTTGGTGGATGGTCTCCCCTCAAGTTTTTCAGGGCAGACCGTTTGTACTTCCTCCTCCGGTTGCCACAGTGACAACGGATGCCTCCCTGATTCGGTGGGGGGGGGGACATTTTCAGGGCAGGACTGTCCAGGGCACTTGGCAACCCCTAGAGTACCATCTGCACATAAACGTCTTGGAGAATGAGGGCGGTACTTTTAGCGTTGCAAGCTCTTCAGGACTCTCTACCTACCAGGACTGTTGCAGTTCACACCAACAATTTGTTGGTGGTTGTGGTACATCAACAAGCAGGGCGGAACCAGGTCCTATCCCTTATGTCGAGAAGCACTCAGACTTTGGCAGTGGGCGATCTCTCAACTGTTTCTGATAGCAACGCACATCCCAGAAAGTCCAACATCATAGCGGACAGGCTAAGCAGAGCAATCCTTATGCCTCACGAGTGGTGTCTCAATCAGTTAGTAGTGGGCAAAATTTTCTGCAGGTGGGGTCAACCTTGCTGCGACCTTTTTGCAACCCCTCTCAACAGCAAGTGCAGCGACTTCTTCACTCTTCCCCTTCCCATTCCATTCCTCCAGAGACGCTCTAGTTCAAGATTGGCCCCGGGATCTGCTCTATGCATTCCCTCTTTTCCCCTTAATTCCAAAACTGATTCAGAAAGCGACCGCTTTGGGATCCAGGATGATCCTCATTGCTCCTTAATGGCCTCGACAAATTTGGTTCCCATTCCTGCATTGTCACCTGCTGGAGCAGCCCTGGAATCTGGACCCAGTGCCAGACCTCTTGATCCATCAGTCGGGCGGGCTGCACCAATCCCTTCACTCTCTCAGCCTCGCAGCTTGGTCGCTCCACTTCCAACGTTAGCCAGGCTTTCACATATTTCTCAGACTGTGCACGAAATCATACTTCGCACAAACCTACTAGAAAAACTTATGTTAGTAAGTGGAAGTGTTTTTCTTTCCGTGCAGAGACTAGAAAGATAGACCCCATTACAGCCCCTGTCCATAATGTTTAGATTTTTTGGCGGAACTTTTTCGAGCAGGTTCCTCAGCTGCCACCATTAGGGTCCATATGGCTGCTATCGCAAATTTTCATGTTAGCCTATCAAGAGTTCAGTATCATGTCCCACAAACTTTGTAAGGCCTTTCTTAAAGGAACTATCTTAGACCCCCGGTTAAAGATTCCCCCCTCCGTTGGATTTGAACTTGATATTAACTTCTTTGATTCTCCCTCCTTTTGAACCTGCAGCTTCTTGTTCCTTAAAGTTACTCTCCTGGAAGACTCTTTTTAGTAGCCATTACCTTGGCCAGAAGAGCATCGGAACTTCAAGCCCTTTGTGTTTGTCCTCCATATCTTATTTTTCACAAAGATAGTTTCACTCAGGACTAATCCATCCTTTTTGCCCAAAATACCCTGAGGCAAATCTCAATCAGGCTATTGATCTTTGTCTTTTTTTCTAATTATTCAAACAGAGCTGAACAAAAGTTACACTATTTGGACTTTCACAGGCAGTTACGTTTTTATTTGGATAGGACCAGTCAGTCAAGAAAATCACATCAACTCTTCCTGTCCTATGCTGAGGGGAAGCGGGGCCTGCCAGTTTTTAAGGTAACCTTGTCCAGGTGGCTGGCCTCTTACCTTGATCTACCAACTGAGACATAAAGAACTTCCTTCAAAACCAAAAGTTCATTCCACCAGAGCATTGGCTACGACTGTAGCTTTTCAGGCTAGACTTCCAATGGAATCTATTTGTGCTGCAGCAACATGGGCCACTCCTCATACCTTAATTTCACATTACAAGTTGGATATGGCCTCCAGGAGTCGAGCTGTTTTTGGTTCCACTGTGCTCAAGAGTCTGTTTCAATGAGCCACCCAGGGCTAAGGTGCTAGGGACGGTGTCCCATCCAGCAAGAATGAAGGCGAGATAGACAACTTAACAATAAGAAGTTGTGTACCTACCAATAACGTTACATGTTGTCTTCATCTCGCCTTCTTTCTTGCGTCCCACCCTCCATCACCCTAGCCTGGTTAGGACCGAGAAGAATCCCTTTTGAGGCCTTCTTCCTACGGTTGACCTTGTTTTTAGGTTACGTCCTCCTCTGTAGCACTGTAGGTAAACCTTTGGTGGGAACTAGTGTGTTTTTTCCATGGTGTTAGCTTTCTAAACGAGATCTGGATATCTGACGCCTAGCATTGTGGGATAAGGGGAGGCCTCAAGCTGGTAAATAGCTCTCGAGCTTTAGAAAAAGGCAGTCTGAGCAGAGGATCGGCTCTGAACCCATCCAGCAAGAAAGAAGGCGAGATGACAACTAACATGGAACGTTATGGTAGGTACATAACTTAATCTATGCAAATTGTGAAATTTCTTACAAGTACAACCTCCTAGATTTAGTAGGCACTGACCTACTAAGAACTGGTCCTTTCCAGCTCCTTCCAGAGCCACTCCAGCCAAACCCAGACATACCAAAAGCACCAGGTTTCAGTTCCAAGGGACTTTCAGAACTAAATCTGGAAACAAGGCACCTCCCCTATGGTAAGTCTCAATGACTTCCTTCTACAGTTACCAAGCACTTACCTCTTAGCCGCCCCTTTGGCTCTTCATTTCAGAAACTGGCAACTTATAACCCAGGACAAATGGGTGTCTGTGTCCCAGGGATACAGATTTCATTTACACACGCTAACGCCAAACGGGTGGACAGACCTGCCCCCAAAACAGTGGGCAGAGGCTTAGAACCAAGTAATTTCCCTTTTAAACATGGGGGCTATTCAACTAGTACCAGAAGAGGAAAAGGGACAAGGTTTCTATTCAAGACTTTTCGTGGTACCCAGAAGAGACAAAGCATGACATCCAATTCTGGACCGGTCTACTCTAAACACCTTTCTAGACATTCCAAAATTCAAGATGCTGACTATTCAGTTACTTTCTATGCTAGGCAAGGATGCCTGGTTGACCTCTGTAAATTTGAGGCTTGCTTGCATATCCCAATCAGGGAATCTAGCAGAACGTAGCTACGCTTCAAAGCAGGCTGCATGCATTATCAGTTCTCTGCACTGCTTTTTGGCTTGTCTAGTGTGCCCAGGGTGTTCACAGTGCCTGGCTCCAGTAATTGTGTTTTTACAGGCAAAAAAATAACCAGATATATCCATACCTGGACGATTGTCTAATCCAGGCAGAAAACCAGGCCATTCTTCTAAAACATCTGGCATTTGTAAAGAGTTCTAACTTGTCTAGGCTACACCATAAACAAAAAATCACAACTGGTAACTTCTCAAAAATATTACATTCCTGGGTGCAAGCTTGAATACAGCTGTCCAGATGGCTTTCCTAACACCAGAAAAACAAATTCATTTGGTGACTTCAAACAGGTGGCCACAAAAAGCCTGCTATCTGCAAGGCAAATACTGCAAGCCTTGGGGTTCATGGCCTCCTGCATTCTTCTAATTCCATATGCAAGACTGCATATGAGGAAACTCCAGTGGTACTTAAAAACTTTATGAAGTCAACATTGTCGCAGCCTGGAAACTATTCCTATCGTACCTTGCCTGCGCCTAGAGTTCCTATGGTGGACAGAGGCCTGCCACCAAAACAAGGGACTGCCATTCACACCACCCCCTGCCGCCCAAAGCCTAACTACAGACTCATCAGACTGTGCATGGGGGCTCATCTGGCAGGGAAGTGCATTCAGGGCAAATGGAACCCAAATCAAATGCACCTTCATATCAATCAAAAAGAAATGCTAGCTGTACAGAATGTTCTGACAGCCTTCAAGGACTACCTTCATCCAGGACAATTACTGATACACGGACAACACCACTGTTATGTGGTAGATAAACAAGCGGGAGGGGGGGTACACATTCCTACCCCCTCTGCAGACTAGTCATGGCATTGTGGAACGTAGCATTGAGATACCAAGTAAAACTACAAGCTCAATTCCTGCCGGGAAAGCTGAATGTTCTGGCAGACTAAGCGGAAATCTCATGGACCCACACCAATGGAAACTAACCACTGAAATGGAGTCCAGACCTAGATCCTTTTGCCTTACCCCAGAACTACCAGTTGGACAAATTTTGCACAAGAACTCATCGCAAAAAAGCCTGGAAAGGGGATGCCCTGTCCTTCAGCTGGAAAAAACCTTCCAGTCTGACTTTTTCCCCCCTGCCTCTGCTCTCCAAAGTTCTAAAAGTCAAACAGGACAAACCAAAAATGATTTTGATTGCTCCAGACTGGCCTTGCCAACACTGGTACCCACTCCTGCGCAGTGGCACTTTCCTCAAGACACCTTCCATACTGTCTCAGCAGAACCAAATTCTGCACCCTCTGCTCCAAACATTGAATCTTGCATCTTGGCTAATAACTTAAGATTCCCCCTTAGCATCTCTCAACAAACCTGTGATGGATGTCATTTTGGAGGAGAGAAGACTAGCAAGTCTTATGCTGACAAATGGAAAATTATTCTGTGCCTGGAATCTATCTCAAGGGATGAGCACAACAGTGCTCAATTTACCTCAGATTTTGCAATTCTTAACTGAGATGCTTCACAAGGGCCTGCCCTTTTCTTCTGTAAAAATCCATGCCTCAGCCATTTCAGCTCATTACAACACAGGACCCCCCTCTTCTCTCATCCACTTCTAAAGCAGCATCTCAGAGGGGCCATAAACTTGATCACACAGGAGTGCTCCAACCCTTGCCTGGGACCTTTAACTTTGTATTGGAGAAACTCACTCTACCTCCTTTCGAGCCAGCTGCTACTGCAGACTTAAAATTTCTTTCCTGGAAAACTGCTTTCCTTTTAGCAATCTCTTCAGCTAGAAGGATATCTGAATTGCAGGCCCTTATGGCAGTGGAGCCTTTCATCTTTCATGGGGACAGGGTGTCACTCGGGACCAATCCATTCGTGCCCAAGGTGGTATCCAGTGTGACTTAATCAGTCCGGTCATTTACCAACTTTCTTTCCCAATGCACAGAACAAGGGGGAGTGGATTCTGCATTCATTGGATGTACACAGACTACTCAGATTCTACTTGGACAGGACTAAATCTCGAAGAAAATCTGAACTGCTGGTAGCATTTTCTGCAGGGGCAGAGGTGAAGGCGATTTCAAAGCAAAGCATTTCTAAATGGGTAAGCCATTGTATTAATTTGTTATAAGCTCCATGGAAAACCTATCCCCCAGGGGATCAGTTCTCATTTCACAAGGGCTGCATCTACTTCAACAGCCTTTCTCAGAGGTGTTCCTACCAGGGATATTCTAGAAGCTGCTACCTGGAGTTCAGTTCATACTTACACCAAGCATTATCACTTACCAATTTTCTTTAAATCCAGAGCTGGCTTTGCCACTGCTGTTTTGCAGGGCCTTATAGCTGGTCCTAATTCTGTATAGATCCACCCTCCCAACCATAGCTTTGGGAATCTACCCAAATGTAATGACTGCAACAGAATACATTCTAACATCTACATTTATGGTAAGTGTGCACAACTGTACTTTAGCAATTTTCCCTTCAATTGGAAAAGTTTTACTTAAACCTTGAAAAGCACTGACTACGTCACTTAACTCTAGAAAGGCTAACTCAACTAACCTTTTGACTGAAATGAAAGGAACAGGATTGTCTGTACAGAGAAGCTAGTCCTAAACTCTACTTTATGCTATATAGCCTGGGCAAAGTGAAATAAACCACCTTTGTGCGTAACATCAGTAAGGTTATTTTGTACACTTAATACATGCCATTTCAGAATCTGTTAGGATAAACTTAACAGATAACTGCATATCAAAAGAGCTTACCTATGTAAAACACTCCCACAGATAGTTATATGCTTTATTATGACACTTTAGTCGGTGGATAGTCAACAAGAGGTAAACACTTCCTAGTCTCACCACATGATACAAAACCATGTATTGTGTATAACTGCCTACATAATCTCGCTTTAAATATCCCATCCATGTACCAAATGATACTGTTATTTAAATTCAGCAGATTTTCTTTAGTGAACACCAGTACATGTGTTACTGTGAATGTCTACCATACGATGTATGAATTTGCTTTCAAACAATGTGTACTGGTATCCACTGCACTCAGACTTGTTTGGACTAGAGGATATGTCAACATCTTGTGTCTAACTCTGTTAACCTATTGGAGCATAGACCTACGTGAAGGTACATGTACAGTACTTTCTGTAGACTTACTTGCAATATCAACAACTAAAGAGGATGTGCTCCTTCACAGCTTTGGTTTCTTTCAACTGATGACACGCTATGTATCATTCTACTTCAGTTGGATCAGGTGCATGATCGTGCGGAACAGACTAATAACTTCACCATCTACTACAGTAACACTTGTAGCTCTGCCTTTACATTTTGACACTAACTTGAACCTACTACACCAATAGTTCTTACTCTTCACAGTTGACTGTAAATTGTTGTATTTTGTGTCTTTAAGTTATATTTATTACATTAGTTGTCTGTATTTCCTGTTTAACAATTGCATTTATATATATTTTTTATAACCTCTATCAAATGTTTTTAAATGTTCATATACAATGTAATGTAGTGAAATAAATTTTTATCTATTTCATTCCCCATTTTTATGGAATCAACAGTTAAGTGATTTTAAAAGGTAATTGTCTTAATTGTTCAAGTTTAGGGTATGAATGTGTAACAATTGTCAACTGTTTTATTTCTGAAGAAGTCTGGGTGGTCGGACGAAAACGCTCTAACTTCAGCGCAAGAGGATTTTTACAATTAGTGTTCTTGGCTGGTGATTACTTGAATTTTTTCAGGACTTTTTACTTGTTTGTTGGTGGTTTTGGCTCACTTTCCTTGGTTTTTACTCCAGTTATTTCTAGATTATAGACATAGCCATCTGCATGTAACATTATTTGTGCTTTTGTGATGTAAGTGTACCATATTTGTTACCAATTACGCCTGGAGCAGATTGCGAAGTTTCAGCCATGGCTAGAATGCCTATACTGTGTAACATACAAAACTATTCATTTAGTTTTGTAATTTGATTTTTTCCCTTTCCATTAGTGCACCAGGTAGTAATAATTATTTTATTTCCACTTCAACATACATTTTATCTATATGTACTTAATGTATTATTCCTTTGGTATTAAAACGCAGGAATACCAGATATGACTTAGAATACGCCAGCACTTTCAACAGGCCAACTATAACTTTTCGTTGACCATGTTTTCAACTAAATAAGCTTTAGTTTTTTTATTAGAACGACATTTTGGTGCAGGGTATTTGTTTTATCTTATGGCTTTTCCCGGTTAGGGGTCATCACAGCGGAACTCCTGTCCGCTAATGATTGGCAGTAGATTTTTACATAGTTGCCACCCCTGACGCACAACCTTCAACGAAGGTACGCCCATTCACGCATGTCTCCACACAGACTTTAGCTGAGTATCGAACAGGGCAACTTCTTACTGAGGTGACAACGCTACCGCAGCACCACCACCGCAGTTGTGCAGAGTATTAGTGATTCGATTAAATAATCTTGCAATAATGTGATATAGATGCTTGCTCCCCTGCCTACGCCAGTTTGTTTTTTTTTAATCTGCATTCAAAAATTGGTTAGTTCGACCATGTCAGTTCGACATTATTCTTAACTTCAATTTTCGAAATGCTGATATAGACCCACGCAATGGCAGCGGTATTAAAAGTTACAAAACACCTGAAAGTATATTTTAGTGTTGATGTATAAATTACAACTTGCATTTATATCCCAGTATATGCAATAAAGTCCTTGTAGCATAATCTGTTTCACATTTAGACAGGTACAATATGAGAATATGGTCTCTCCAAATCTGTTTTATATCTGGGATGTTTTTAGGAGTACACATTATTTCTAATGATATATTCGTAGATCAGAAGGTGTTAATGTTGTGACAGAGTATTTTTAATAGTTATGATTAGAATTAACATGGCTAGTGTTGCTAGAAAAGTGGGGTCTCGCTTTGCCTGATGTCCTTCTATTCCTATGTTGCATTATTCCAGTTGTGGGATTTCCTGCCCTCAGGTGACTCGTATGTTGGCTGCTATACAAAAGCTTCAGCTTGGCTGTTGCAGCTGCATGGGATGTCACACGTAGGGCTGTAAGCCAGGGGCCTTAAATGTGATGTCTGCACTCGCAATCCCAAAAACTTTTCATCTGCAGACTACCTTCGCATCGTACGATCACTCCTTCACAGACATCGCATCAAAGCTAAGTAACCCTTTGGGTTTCAGTTTCTTTTTTTGCTAACTGTTATCTGTTAACTGTTTGCTAACTGTTATTGCCTAGGCTTGGTTGTAATTTTTAGCTGATGTCTGGTAAAAAGGGAAAGTGCCAATGCGGTCACCAGATATCCCATGAAGATGCCCATGATGGGTGTTTTTTCCTTGGACCTGGAGGAGCCCGACCCATCCTCCTCTATCAGTTGTTTGTGCCGAAAACCCTGCGCAGTTGTCTGGCCACCTTAAACCTTTACCTAGAAAAGCTCTTAGATCCTGCATCGCAGCCAGAGCACGAACCTCTGCATAAGGCCAAGATTCCTGGGCCTCCCTTGCCTGCCACTCTGCTTCCCAATTCCCTGCTAACTGTTGGTCTAGGAGTTGAATGCTCAGTGGTTCTGTCGACTTCAATGACTACCCTTGAAGCCGTTGCACAGCCGATCAGCACATCCTGTGAAATTGCCCAGACTACAGTCTGTGGAGAAGGAACCAGATTCGGTGGTACCTACGAACGGGATCCAGCATTTGGAAATGTCGAGTCTGATGCCAGGCCGGTCCCTACCTCCACCCCAGCCAAAAAGAAAAAAAAACTTTCTCTTAAGAATCCTTTACAGATTGGCAGGCTTTCACTTCCTCACTTATGCAGGCCTTCATGGCCCTTAGATCTTTATCTTCAGACTCCTCTACTGTGCATTTATTGAGCCCTAGGTCTGCTTCTGCCTCTTCCCTTCTACCCATGATCTCTCAGGTTAGGGAGGAAGAGCATGATTCTTCCTTTTCTTCCTTAGAGGACTCCGTTTCTTACACATCTCAGATTGCCTCTCCCCATGAGTATTACTTCCCTGATGAATCTCTGTAGAGGGGGATTCCCTCTGAGGATATTACCTTTTGGGAGACCATCACCAAAATGAAATTACTTCAAATGGGATACTAGCTGCTTCAAGTGGAATCACCCACCCCCTCAGCGGTCCCTCCAATGCTTCCTGCTTACTTGGATGCCTTTAATTTAGCCTCTAAGGCCCCATAGTCCCAGCCTCCAACCCCCAAGTGCCGTGACTGCTTCTTTTAAGTGTCAGAGGAGCAAAAATTCTTAAATCTCCCTGGCTGAGACAGCTGTTGCCACTGATACAGGCCAGGATACTGCCTTCAGCCTCCCTCTTAACCATTGATAGCAAATACATGGATAGGATGGAAAAGAAATTTACACATCCTCTACTTTGGCATTCTGAGCCATAAATGATCACTCTCATGACTAGGCTCTTGACTGTCTCAGGCCGCCTCCATGCTGCACTCTATGCCTGACGGTCCCTTTAAGGCTGACATGGCCTCAAAACTATTCTTGGCTCAGCAAGTAGCCAGGCACTCTGAATCAGATGCAGCTGTGCTGCAGAAGCATCTGCTTGCTCTGCAGCATCTGTTTCTGTCCTTAGGAGATACTCCTGGCTAAGACTGCAGAATATACCTGAGGACTTAAAAGACCAAAACCTGACCCCCCCCCGGATCAAAACTTCTTGTTTGGGGGAACAATCTGCAGATCTCTTCAAAAAATCTGCAGGAAAGTAAGGAATTGCAGGACATAAAGCATCTGCTGGTGTCCCCATTCCCAAATACTACAGGAAATACCTTGCTAAAACCACTTTTGTAAGGTGCAACCCTCAGCCAGCTGCCTCGTCTTCCAGGTCTAGAGTGGCAAGAGGGCCTTCGTCCAGACCTAATGTACCACCACCTCAACCCAGATAACCCTTTCAGGATGGAGTCCCAGTATTGTGTGATAGCCTGGTCTACCTTCTACACTCTGCACGCCTTCTGCCCCGTCTCCCACTCTGGCAAGCCATCACCATGGATCAGTGGGTCTTGTCCATTATCCACAAAGGGTACTTTCTATCCTGGAAAGAGAACACCCAGGAGAATGATTCCTTTTTCCCCAAAAAATAATCTACCACAAGTCTTGTCAGAACTTCTAAAGCTAGGCACCATAGAGCCTGTCCCCCAGGACAAGAAGGAAAGGGACTCCACTCTTCTCTTCCTGGTACCGAAAAAAATGGCCCTCTGAGACCCATTTTATATCTTTCTAAACCTACATCTTCAGGTACCCTCCTTCAAAATGCTGTCACTACCCACTTTTCTGCCTCTTACTCCACCCAGAGTGTTCATGGCCACCCTAGATGTGAAAGAAATCTACCTTCACATACCCATCAGGACTTCCCACAGACAATTTGTGTTTTAGAGCCCTCTTCTCATTTCCAATTTACTGCCTTGCCCTTTGTGAAGACTCGAAGGGCAGTGGATAAACCAGAGTGCCTAGCCCCAGCAATTGCTTTCTGCAGAACGCAGGGAATCCAGATTTACCCTTATCTGGATGACATCTTAATACAAGCAGAGTCCAAAGATACTCTTTCAAGGCATCTGCTCTTTACAATGTCCTTCCTGCAAAATCAAGGGTTTACCATCAACCTCCTAAAGTCCTCCTTAAACCCAGGCCTGGACAAGATTTTCCTAGGCTGCAGGATCAGGATGGACAAAATTAAGGCCTTTCTCCCACAGGATAAGGTTCAATCCCTGACTGCCCATCAGGAAACCCTCCGTTCCCAGACTGTGATGGCAAGGCAATTCCTGCATCTCCTGAGCTTAATGGCAGCTACCATCCCCATGCTACCACTGGCCAGGATGCATATATGCAAGCTACAATAGTACCTCAAAAACATTTGGTCCCAAATTCTACATCCCTTAGAGCAGGTGATTCCTGTCCTTCCCTGTCTGAAGAAATCAGCTGGTGGATAAAGCAAGTCTATCTGAACCTGGGACTCTCACTGTAACCTCCCACCCCACCCCAAACAATGCATACAGATGCCTCAGATTCAGGTTTGGGAGCAACACTGGCATCCTACAGGGTCCAGGAAAATGGACTCCCTTCTTTACAGAGTAAGCACATCAATATCAGGGAAATGAACAGCTGTCCTATCTTTAAAGACTTTTATTCTCCTTCTGGTCTCAGGGTTGCTCAGGATAGTGACAGACACAACCATGGATCTGAAGTAGTTACTTCATTTGTTCTGCAACCTGTGGGTATCCGATCCGATCTTGGATCCGAGCCGGCAGCTTTACTAGCTAAAAGATCCGAGCTCCTAGCTCCTCCCCTTACCCATAATCCCCTGCTACATACTCCCTTTCCCCAGATCTCGTTTGCCACGGCTGAGAAGCTTCAAGTGAAGAGCTCCTAGGCGTGAGTGAGAACTTTCTGGTTCATCAAACCTTAAGTCAGATTCAGATATTTTTTGTTGTGTGTTTATTAGCGCCCTAGTCGTTTTATATTAGGTTAAATTTTTTTGTGGTAATTTTTGCCTTTATTTTTATTTACCTCCCCCTTAGTGTGAGTGTTGTGTATTATGGCTGAAGTGCCCAAAGCCATATTCTCTAAGTGTACTGAGTGTGACCATAAGCTTTCCCCAGCTGATGGCCACACTCAGTGCGATGTTCGTGTTACCCTGCTGCAGTCATCACACTTGGGTTATCCTGTCGTCAGACGGTCCTGCAGTCGGACGGAATTCCAAAGTCTTGGTCCGGCGTCTGTTGCTGTCACCTCTTCCCTGACGTCAGTGCGCCAGGGGTATATATTTTGCAACGATGCCATTTTCTTCAGTCTTTCTTGCCGCACGGTGCCCGAAGCAGAAGCAGCTCCTAAGTGCTGGTCTGCCGACTCCTGAGATTTTTGAATTCGAATTTCAGACCGAAGCCTTCTATAAAGCTAAGTACCCCGTTGGGGAAACTTTTCTTGCCTCAGACCGATGTCAGAAAAAGTTAACTATTGTATTTCTTGTGGGAAGCAAATACCTCAAGAATTTTCATTCTTATTGCATACCTTGCCTAGGCCCAGACCACAACGTCACTTCTCGTCTGTTTTGTGCTAGGTTTAATAAGCGTACTATTAAGAGGCTTTGATTTTGCATAACACTACTTCGGTAGGAAATTTAACTACACCATGCCGTCGGAGCAACGGACTACCGGCGTGCACAAAAAACGCAGGGATAAGGACAGACAGCCCAGGCCTAAGCCAGATTCTGAGGCCTGGGCCGATCTGGTCTCCGGTTCTCCGGTCCTCAGTGAGACTCAGACGCAGCCCCTGACTACCGCAGATCTGGAACCCAAGACCGCTACAGAAATTTTGACGGAATGTACTAGGCCAACGCAGCCTTTTACTTCAGGCTCTTCCGACGACTTTGCTACAAAAGACGTCGATACTACAGAAACTCCATCGGTTTCTGAAAGTGTTTTCAGACACTCTCACCATTAAAACGTTTTCTAAGTTTAAGACTCCTTCTAAATCTAAAAGGACTGCACTTCAGTCTCCTGTTCAAGGCCCCATGCCTAAGAAACAGATGCTCAAAATGGCTGAAGATTTGATTTCTTTAATCAGGGGTTCCCAGCCCCCTCCTGACAAAAGGCCTAGACAAGAGGAAGATTATGCATCCTCTGAGCAAATGTCCATTTCTTCAGACTCCTCTGAGGACCAAGACTACTTTCTCTCCTTATGAAGATTCTGATGCTGAGGACTCCATTCCCTCAGCTTCTCCTCCTGAAGACTACTCCTTTGGGGAAACTTTGCACACTGAGGGAACATTTTCACTGGAAGGTCAGGACTACTCTGATTCAAAGAAAAGGCTCAGAGAATTTCTTTTACTCCCCCCAACCACTTGCCATCCCACCAGTTTTGGACATTGTGGATGATGTCTGTTTAGAATCCAGTTTCAACCCAGACTCTCTACCTCCTGCTCCGGCTAAGCCAGACGGATACTATAGAGTGCCTGATTCCCACAAATTTTTTTACAATAGCCCTGTAGCTGACCCAGGGTCCCAAGGGGGCCAAGGCTTCTATGGCTAAAAACCCAGTACCTTCCGAGAGGGATTCCAGAGCACTAGACAGGTGGGGGAAAAAGGTTTACACCTCAGCCACACTAGCTATGAGGGCACTGAATTGTCAATTTCACATGCTTAAGTATCGGCAATTTCTAATCTCTCAGTTAAAGCAAAGAATAACCTCTCTCCCTCAACAATCTGAATTTAAAGTACAGGATCTGTTGCACGCCACTGAGCAGGTGGGCAAACATACCTTACAATGTGGGTTTGATTCTTTGGAGGCCTCCTGCAGAGCAGCTGTCACTGGGTCTGTTATGAGGCATGCTTGGTTAAAGGAACAAACTCTGCCTGATCATGTTAAAGCAAAACTACTAGATGCTCCCTTACAGCAAGATGTTCTTTTTGGAGTTAAAGCAGAAGAAGTTTTAAAGAAAATGGAAGATGAGGCAAAACCTATGCAGACAGTCAATGATTTCCTACAAGTACAACCCCCTCGCTTCAGCAGAAACTGGCCAACAAAAAATTGGTCCTTTCCAGCCACTGACAGACCACAGAGGGGTAAATACAGATGCCCAAGAGGCAGAAGACAACCACAAGCCCAGTATAAACCTCGCCAATGGGGCTCTACAACACAGAAGGGAGGAGAAGACAGGTCTCAAACCACCAGAAGGCAAACTCAATGACTTCATCTGGCCAAGCACTACTCTCTTGGCAGCCCCCTTGGGGGGAAAACTTGCACTTTTTGCAGACAACTGGCACATTGTCACAAAGGACAAATGGGTCCTAGACATAATTTTACGATGATACAGATTCCACTTTCACACCTTGCCAATGAAGAGGAATGCCAAACCTGCCACAAAATCAATGGGCAGAGGCACAAAAGCAAATTACAGCTCTCATGGACATGAGAGCCATTCAACTGGTACCTACTCGGGAGCAAGGCCAAGGATTTTACTCAAGACTCTTTCTAGTGCCCAGAAAGGACAGTGCCTGGAGACCAATTCTGGACCTTTCAATTCTAAACACTTGTACCCAAATTCAAGATGCTAACACTACAGCAGCTACTTCCCATGTTGGGCAAGGAAGCATGGCTAGTTACGTTGGACCTCAAGGAGGCATACCTGCATGTCCCTATCAGACAAAGTTGCAGAAGATACCTCAGTTTCATTGCAGGTTCAACCCATTACAAATTCTCTGCACTGCCCTTTGGCTTATCTACTGCGCCCAGAGTTTTCGCAAAATGCCTGGCACCAGTAATTGCATTCTGCAGACAGAGGTATTCAAATATATCCATACCTGGACGACTGCCTCATCCAAGCAGAAAGCAAAGACATTCTCTTACATCATCTGGCCTTTGTAAAGCATCTACTAAACTGCCTGGGGTACACAGTAAACGAAAAGTCAAAACTAGTACCCTCACAAAAAATAACATTCCTGGGTGCCAGCTTGAATACAACTGCCCAGAAGGCTCATCTTACGCCAGACAAGCCACTACAACTGACTCAATATTTCAAGACAATGGCAACAAAGACCCAATTAACTGCAAGAATAATTCTGCAGGCTTTGGGCTTCATGGCATCTTGCATACTAATACCATTTGCAAAGCTGCATATGAGGAAATTACAGTGGTACCTAAAAAGCGTATGGTCTCAGCACAGCCACAGCTTGGACACAGATATCTCATTCCCTGCCTACAACAGGAATTTCTATGGTGGTCACAGGCATGTCACCTCAAAGGGTCAGCCTTTCACCTTTCCCCCAGCCAGGCAAACTATCACAACAGATGATGTTAAGTTGTCTACCTCGCCTTCATTCTTGCTGGATGGGTTCGGAGCCGACCTCGGCTCCGACTCGGCCACTCTAAAAGCTCGAGAGTTGGTTCCACCGGCTCGAGGCTCCCCTTATATCCCACAATGCTAGGCGAGAGTTACCTCAGATCTCGTTTGCCGCTACAGCTTCGAGGTTGGTTTTTCTACCGGTTCTTGGTGAGTAACTTTTCTTGTTGAAATTAGTCTTTCAAAACCCCTTTAATTTTAATATATTTACTTAATTCCCTTAGTTTAGAGAAAATTTTATCCCCTTCTAAAAAATTTTCCGTTTTTTTCCCTCAAGAATCTTAGGTTCTTCCCTTGGGCCTACAGGCCTTTCCTTCCCTAGTGGAGTGTGTGTATTTTATTTTAAAATCCTAGTTACTGGTTTTATTATATTTTAACTTGACAGGGTGTAACTAGTGTGTTTGTGTGTTTGTGTACACCTGTTCAAAAAAAAAAAATGTCTAAAGAAGCAAAGGTCTCCGGATTCAAGAAGTGTGATGCGTGCTGTCAGAAAATGTCTCTGACAGACGCTCACACTTCTTGTGTCTACTGTCTGGGGCCTTTGCACCTGCAGGACTCCTGTGCTGTGTGCCATGGCTTCAGCCCCAGGGTCCTGCAGGAAAGAAAGAATAAATTGATACTCAGAGGCTTACTCAAGCCAGAGGATTCCCTGTCTGTTTCAACAGGGAAGCCCTCTAAGGCATCTAGGTCTTCGGCTCCGGCAACTGAGCCGAGGCCTAAGGTTTCTCAACCTCTGCCTTCATTGGCTCCGGCTGGAGCCGATAAGTCTCAGTCCACAGTTTCTGTGGCCTCGCCCGGACGGAGCCGAGGTAGTAAGTTCCTGTCGGCTCCGACCAGACCTTCGGAGCCGACAACTAGGAAGAGGTCCAGGTCACCATCTCTTGGCTCCGTTCATTCGGCTCCAGGATCTCCCCTGCTGTCTGAACGGAGCCAAAGATCTCACTCCTCTAGGTCATCGAGGCTGTCGGATCATGACCTTCAGAGGGTAGTGAGTCGACTACTTAAGTCCGAGGCACTGGCCCAGATGCTTCAGAGCCCGACTCATCAGTCGATGCCTGCCCCGGTCCATCAACATATTCCTCCTTCGACTCTCTTGAGCTCGGAGCCGGGTCGTGTCGGAACCGAGACTGATAGCGTCGGAGCCGATACAATTGTCTTCGGCTCCGTCGTCTGCTCCGTTTTCTTCCTTGGAAGAATCTTGGCGCCGGACTTCCCTCGTCTGCTCCGAGGGGGTGAGTGGCATCGGACCCTTGTCCGACCCCCCTCTCCCTCTCGGTGCTTCGGCGCTGGTGAGTTCGGCTCCGACATCGGCCTCGGAGCCATCACTGTCGGTGCCGAGGGGGGTTCTTAGCTTCTCGGAGCGGGGACCTCTGGCTCTGCCTGACAGGGGTGCATTCGAGGTCATGCGGAGTGTGTTAGAGCCTGGCTCTACTCCACAGTCGGCTCCGTCCGCCCCTCCCTCTATGGTGCCTCAGGCTCAGTCGACTCACTCCCTCATCCCGGACTGCAGAGAGCCAGCTCCTCAGGAACCCCCTGTGGGGATTTCATCCTCTTGCGAGGCCTCTCCTGATTTGGCAGAAGAGCCCCCTCGGAAGAGGAAGTGTAAGAGGAAACACATTGACTCACCTGAGTCCATCACGTCAGACACAGATTTGGATGATTCTGAGGGTTCCCCCCCGTTCCCCTTCTGAAGATGTCTCATTTGCAGACATTCTGGAGATCCTGAAACGGAGGGGAAATTGGCCAGCCCTCAACCTTTCGGAGGACGAATCTGTGTATCTTGAGGCGTTTGGCTCTCGTCCTTCCACCTCCTGGGTGTCCCCCCCCCTTCGACCCCCTCATGCAGGTGGTTGCTAAGAAGGCATGGACGGCTCTTGTTTCAGTGGACCCCACTCCCAGGAGACCCTCCAAGTTCATAACAGCTCCAGCAGACAAACAGTTTTTAACAAAAGGAGTTTCTGTGGATGCTATGGTGGTAGCTGCTGCCACTAAGAAGGAGCTAGCTGATCCTTCAGTACCTGTCCATCCACCTAACAAGGAATCTAGGTCCATGGATAGGTACGGGAAGCGGATGTTCTCGTCAGCGACATTTACCATGCATTCGCTGAACTACCTGTGCCATTTTACTCGTCTTCAAAGGGACTTGATCAAGGAAGCGAGTGAAATGTTAAAGGACCCTACAGCTGCGGGTTTCAAGATAAGATGAACACGCAGCTGGCTACCCTAATTCCATAACCAACTCCTCCATGCCTTCTTTCTTACGCGGCTGATGGAGCGAGCAGAGCCGCAGGGACAGGTGTGGCCTTACGAGGCATGCCTGGATGCGGCTATGCAATTTTGGACCCCTTCAAGACGTCTTTCACGAACTCCCGCTTGATGGATCATCCCTCTTTGGTCCTCAAGTGAAAGAAACCTTGACTAGGTGCGAGACTGATGGCAAGACCCTTTCTGCCGTCGGAGTCCATTTTTCTACTCCTTCCAGGCCTTACCCCAAAGGCCAGAAAGGTGGAAAGATGTGGTTCCGTAAACAATCTCAAGGGACTTCGCCTGACGCACAGAGTCGTTTTCCCGCCAGAGGCAGAGGCGGGAATAACAATGGTAGACGTCGCCCTAGGGGCAGGGGGGGTCCGCAGAACCAGGGCAATCGGGAAGCCATCCCTGAGGTGTTGCCCGACTGCCCATCTTCGGAGGCAGTCGGGGGAAGATTGTCACTGTACCCAGAAGCCTGGCTATCCCTGACTCAAGACAAATGGGTACAGTCCATCATTTCCGAAGGCTATTCTATCCCCTTTCTTCGCTTTCCAAATCAGTCAAAAAAAATCCCTTCCAGATGTTCCACCCGCTCAAAGGGATCTAGCAGTTTTGGAGATTTCAAAACTGCTTGCAAAAAGAGCAATTCAGCCAGTTCCAGCAGACCAGCAAGGATCCGGAATCTACTCAAGGTTCTTTTTAGTTCCAAAGAAAACAGGGGACTGGAGACCAATTTTGGATCTCAGTGTCTTGAACAAATCAGTCAAGAAAACAAGATTTCGGATGGTCACGCTGCAATCCATCCTTCCCCTTTTGGGCAAAGGAAACTGGATGTGCTCTATAGACCTTCGGATGCACTATCACATAAAGATGAACAGACGCTCCAGAAGATTCCTCCGCTTCAGGCTGGGAACCAGTCATTTTCAGTTCAGGGCCCTGCCCTTTGGTCTCACCACTGCCCCGGTGTTTACCAAATGCATGGCAGTGGTAGCTTCTCACCTGAGACGACAAGGATTCCAGGTGTTTCCATATTTGGACGACTGGCTCCTCACAGCTCCCACCAAGCATCTCCTTCTGATGGCCAGAGATTACACTTTCCGCGTTTGTCAAAAGCTGGGTATTTCAATAAATTGCGAAAAGTCTGTTTTGTCGCCTTGTCGTACTATTACCTACATAGGCAAATCTAGATACAATAAACATGTCTGCAAGACTAACACATCAGAGAATAACAGACATTCACAAATTGGTATCACTCCTTTTCAACAACAGAATCAAAGCCAGGTTAGTTCTAAAGGTGTTGGGAATTATGGCAGCGGCCATACCTCTGCTTCCATTAGCCAGATACCACATGCGGATCCTTCAATGGATGCTCTTTACTCAATGGTCATACCAGGAACTTCCAATGTCTCACACCATTATGATCACGCAGCGTGCAAAAGCATCTCATGTGGTGGATGTCTTCCTCAGCTCTTGTCGGGAAGACCCTTTGTTCCACCTCCTCCGGTTGCTACTCTGACAACGGATGCCTCCCTGATCGGGTGGGGGGGGCATTATCAGGGCAGGACGGTCCAGGGCACATGGCAACCAAACGAATGCCACTTGCACATAAATGTTCTGGAGATGAGAGCAGTGCTTTTAGCGTTGCAAGCCCTTCAAGACTCTCTTCCCTTGGGAACGATTGCAATCCAGACAGACAATATGTCTGTAGTGTGGTACATCAACAAACAAGGCGGAACCAGATCATACTCCCTGTGTCGAGAAGCACTCAGACTGTGGCAATGGGCGATTTCTTCTCAGCGGTTTCTGATAGCAACGCACATTCCCGGAAGTCCAATCAAATTATGGACAAGTTGAGCAGAGCTATACTCATGCCTCACGAGTGGTCTCTGAAAGACTCTGTAGTGAGAGAAATTTTTCTCAAGTGGGGTCAGCCTTGCTGCGATCTTTTTGCTACTCCCCAAAACAGCAAGTGCAGAGAATATTTCACTCTATTCCCTTTACCAGGCCAACCCAGCAGAGACGCTCTAGTCCAAGTTTGGCCCTGGGGACTTCTGTATGCATTTCCTCCTTTCCCACTGATCTCTCAAGTAATACAGAAAGCTATCGCTCAGAAGGCCTCATTGATCCTCATTGCTCCTTACTGGCCTCGACAAGTGTGGTTCCCCTTTCTACATTGTTTTCTCTTGGAGCGACCATGGAATCTGGACCTAGTTCCAGATCTTTTGATCCATCAGTCGGGTCAGTTTCATCGCTCCCTCCCCTCTCTGAACCTCACTGCTTGGTTCCTCCAGTTCCAACCTTAGCCAGGCTTCCTCAATTATCTCACTCTGTTAGAGATATTTTGATAGCTTCCCATAAATCTTCCACTCGAAAGATTTATTTGAGTAAGTGGAAACGCTTCACATATTGGGCTCAAGGAAAGGACATAGATCCTTTCACTGCTTCCATCCAACTAGTCCTCGATTTTCTAGCTGAACTCTTCCATGCAGGTTCATCTCCCTCTACACTTAAAGTTCAATTGGCAGCTATTTCTAACTTTCATGTGGGTATTTCTGAATCTGCCCTAATGTCCCACAAGCTCTGCAAAGCCTTTTTGAAAGGAGTTTTTCTTCTCAGACCTCCTATAAGAAATCCTCCTTCTCCTTGGGACCTAAATTTAGTTCTTGCTTCTTTGATTCTTCCCCTTTCAACCTGCAGTCTCCTGTTCTTTAAAATTATTATCATGGAAAACTCTTTTTCTGGTAGCTATTACATCAGCTAGAAGAGTTTCAGAGCTTCAAGCACTCAGCTGTCGTCCTCCTTATCTTTTGTTTCATAAGGACAGAGTATCCTTACGAACTAACCCGTCCTTTTGCCTAAAGTGGTCTCTACGTCAAATCTGAATCAAAGCATTGATCTACCGTCTTTTTCCAGAATACTCCAATAGGTCTGAACAAAAATTACACTGCCTGGATGTTCACCGTCAATTGAGGTACTACTTGGATAGAACTAAACAGTTCAGAAAATCTGATCAGCTGTTTGTCTCCTATGCCGAGAGCAGAAAGGGACTTTCAGTTTCAAAGGTATCATTATCCAGATGGCTAACATCTTTGATTTCCCTTGTATATGAAATTAGACATCAAAAGCTGCCTGATAAACCTAAGGCTCATTCCACCAGAGCTTTGGCTACTTCTTTAGCCTTCCAAGACAGACTGCCTATCGACACCATTTGTGCAGCGGCTACTTGGGCTACTCCTCACACTTTCATTTCTCATTATAAGTTGGATTTAGCTTCTAGGCATAGAGCTAACTTTGGTTCCACTGTTCTCAGGAGTCTGTTCCGTTAGGCCACCCGGGACAAGGTGCTAGGGACGCGGTCCCATCCAGCAAGAATGAAGGCGAGATAGACAACTTAACATATAGAAGTTATGTTCTTACCATAACGTTCCATGTTAGTTGTCTTCTTCTCGCCTTCTTGCGTCCCACCCTCCTTCCCCCTGGCCTGGACAGACCGAGAGGAGTTCTGATTGTGACCTCTCTTTCTACCACCTCTTTCTTAGACATATGCTATTATGCATATTTCCTGGTTCAGGATGTAGTTCACCCTTCTTTCTTCCTGTTAGAGGTGGTTTCTGTTTTACAGTTATTCTGTTACTATTATAAGCTGGGGTTAGCTTACAAACGAGATCCGAGGTAACTCTCGCCTAGCATTGTGGGATATAAGGGGAGCCTCGAGCCGGTGGAACCAACTCTCGAGCTTTTAGAGTGGCCGAGTCGGAGCCGAGGTCGGCTCCTAACCCATCCAGCAAGAAGGCGAGAAGAAAACTAACATGGAACGTTATGGTAAGAACATAACTTCTATTTTCAGACTACGCCTGGGGGGCACACATGGCAGGACAATGCATTCAAGGCCTATGGACTGCAGTTAGAAGAAATCTGCACATAAATCAAAAAGATACTAGCTGTACAGAAAGCCCTGACAGCCTTCGAGGATCTATTACATCCAGGACAACTTGCAATAAAGACGGACAACACCACAGTAATGTGGTACATAAACAAACAAGGGGGTACACATTCTTAGCCGCTATGCAGGCAAGCAATGACCTTATGAAACACAGCTCTGGCCTACCTAGTCCAGTTACAAGCTCAATTCCTGCCAGGACAGAACACATTGGCAGACTACCTCAGAAGAAACATCAATGATCCCTACGAGTGGAAACGATCCACAAATATTTGCTATGATAACTCAAAAATGGGGCCTTCCAGACATGGACCTGTTCGCCAGTCCACAAAACTATCAACTGACAAAATTTTGTACAAGGACATTTCACCATCAAGCTTGGCAAGTGGACTCTCTCTTTCAGTTGGAAAAAACTGACTTATATGCCTTCCCTCGATTGCCTCTCCTCACAAAGGTCGTTTTGAAAGTCAAAAAGGAGAGACCACGACTGATTCTCATAGCCCCAGACTGGCCACGCCAGCACTGGTATCCACTATTGAAAAATATGGCCCACAGCCCACCATGGATATTGCTTCAAATCCCCCATTTGCTCACAACAAAATCAGATTCTTCACATCCAGCTCAAAACTTTAAATCTGGCTGCATGGCAAATCCTCTAAGTATCCAACCAGCACCTCTTTCACAAGCAGTTCTGGATGTTATTTTGGAAGCCAGGAGGCAAGCACCAGGAAGGCTTATTCGGACAAATGGAAAAGGTTTTGTGCCTGGAACCAAGCTAACGGCCAAGACACAATTCAGCCTCACATTCTACAATATTTAACTGAGATGTTGCACAAAGGACTTTCTTTTTCCTCAATTAAAATCCATGCTTCGGCTATTTCAGCTCACTACAACATGGATCCACCTTTATTTTCACATCCTCTAAGGCAGTTCCTCAGAGGGGCAAAAAACATTAACCACCTAGGAGAGCTCCTGCACCAACATGGGACCTCAATTTTGTTCTGGAAAAACTACCGCTACCTCCCTTTGAACCAGCTTTCTTAGCAGATCTACAGTTCCTATCATGGAAGACTGCCCTGCTCCTAGCAATAACTTAAGCTAGAAGAGTCTCAGAGCTACAAGCACTAATGGCAGTGGAACCTTTCCTCATTTTTCATCAAGACAGTTTCTCTACAAACTAATCCTTCCTTTATGCCTAAGGTGGTTTCCAGTGTAGCTTTAAATCAAACCTTCCACTTACTCACCTTCTTCCCCAATCCACAGAACAAAGGTGAGACTCCTGCATTCCTTGGACATTCACACGCAGCTTCGTTACTATTTGGACAAAACTAAGGCTTTCAGAAAATCTGACCAGCTCTTTGTATCCTATGCTACAGCTTCTCAAGGGAAGGCTATTTCAAAGCAAACCATTTCTAAATGGATAGGTCATTGCATACTTTTCTGCTATACACATCATGGGAAACCAGTTCCTGCTACCATTAGATCCCACTCTACCAGGGCAAAAGCTACCTTCACAGCCTTTCTCAGGGGGGTTCCAACCAAGGAAATTTTAGAAGCTGCAACTTGGAGTTCGGTACACACCTTTACCAAACACTATCACTTACCTCTTTACTCAGTCCAGGGCGGGCTTCTCCATTGCAGTTCTGCAGAGCCTTATAGCCTCCACTAACCCTCTGATACCGCCCCCCCTACCTTAGCTTTGGGATTCAACCCAAGTGTGATGACTGCAGCAGGGTAACACGATTAACATAGTACAGTTTTGTACCTACCATAAATGTAGATGTTGGAGTGTTCACTCTTCTGCAGTCCAGGTTACCCCCCCTCCATCCCTTCTGATCTACTGGCTAAATCTCTTCTATGCCTTACTGATGTATTTGCTTATAGCTGAAGGGATTTTGTGTTTGTGCTGTGGTTACTCCTTTTGGTACTAATTTCTGACCACCTTTTTGGGGGTACCTGACATCTGGGGCAAGAAAAACTGAAGAAAATGGCGTCTGTTGCAATATATATACCCCTGGCGCACTGACATCAGGGAAGAGGCGACAGCAACTGACGCCGGACCAAGACTTTGGAATTCTGGCCGACTGCGGGATTGCCTGACAGGATAACCCAAGTGTGATGACTGCAGCAGGGTGAACTCTAACATCTACATTTATGGTAGGTACAAAACGGTACTTTGTCTGGGGGTGGCCCATTTGTCCACCAGTTGCCAAATTTTTGCAGCATTTAACCCCCGGGCCACCAGGGATAGGAGGAACAAGTTGATCCTGGTGGGATTATTACCGCAGGATGATTCTTCCTCCTCCCCCTCTAAGGCAGAGGCTGCGACTGCAGCCCCTGGGCCTTTGGACCCCCCCTACCCTGTCTGGGACTCAACCTCCATCAGATTCTCAGGGTCAGGGAGGCTCTTCCTCTAGGGAGAAGAGGCACAACGAAAAGCACAAGAGTCGCAAGAGGTGGGCTGAGACATCCCTCAGCCCCGCCATCTAAAGTTGCGAGTCCCTCCATGAGGGCCTCCGGATCCTCTCCCTGTCTGCTCAGTTTGCCTGGTTTCTCGCTGGAGTATCTGTCTCCCTCGAGGTCTTTGAAGCGGCCTTCCCAGCCCGCCTCGACTACCTCTTCTAGATCGACAAGGAGTCGGACGCGGACATGGATCGGATGATGCGTCAATTTTTTGCAGACTCAAATGCAATGGGGGTGCTCCTGCCTCCCCCCTCCGGGTGGAGAGCAGCCCCTTCTTTGCCCCTATAGCTCCTTCTCTGACCTGGTTTGGGGTTTCGGAGTAGTCTGATCCAGGCCATTTCGGAACCGGGGAGTTTTCAGCGCCAACAGTACCGGTTACTTCGACACCGACTTTACCCTCGAGCTTGTCTGATCCTGGCTCTTGGGGCCGAGAGCAGAGTCTGATCCGTGGGGGTAGGTGTGTCTTTGGCTCCGTTCAGGTCGGAGCACACTTCTCTTTCCGGTCAGACCGCTTTGGCTCTGCAGATCCCTACCTCGGAACCGAGGGGGCTGCTTTCGGAGCCTGGGGAAAGCAGTTCACCTTCGGTGTTTGAGGTAGTAGAGAGGGTTCTGGCGATCTTCCAGATCCCCGGTCCGGGCATCTGATCCTCCCGCCCCCCTTACACATTTGGGTCTATCCTCTGTCATCTGGCCACTGGGACAACCTGCACCAACACTCCAGTTAGTCCCCTTAGAGGAACAGGACCCCGTGGGCGAGCCCTCCTCTGACAGCCTTACCAAGGAGGTCCCTCTCAAACTGAAGTGCAAAAGGAGGCACCTGGACTCCCCTGAGTCCCTCACGGAAGACAGATTTGGATGAAGGCGAAGGTTCCCCAAGATCATCCCATGAGGATGTCTCCTGTGGAGACATGGAAATGTTGCGAATTAGAGGGTGGTCTGCCCAAAAACCTTCCTCGGACGAGTCTGTTTCTGGAGGCGTTTGCAGGCCCGTCTACCTCCTGGGTGTCCCCCTGGCTGACCCCCTGGTAGACTTAATTACTACCAGTGCGTGGAAGGAACCGGACACCGTGGAGCCAGTTCCAAGAGGGCCAGATAAAATTCTTAGTCCTCCCTCGGATAGGCAGGCTTGGTCTAAGGGTTCACCAGTAGATGCCATGTTGGTGGCGGCCGCCACGAAGGAACTAGCACAGGAGAGTTCTTCGGTCCATCCTCCAGATAAAGAATTTCGGACGTTGGACCGCATTGGAAAGCGGATGTTTGCATCAGCCATTTTTTCTATAAGGGTGCTGAACTACCTGGCGCACAAGACTCCAGCGAGACTTAATAAAAGAATACGCTGAGGCGCCCCCCGAGTCCATGACGGCTGATGAGGACTTTCTCGACTCGCATGGCCACTCTGAAATCTATTTCTAACATGTCTATGTGGCTACTCTCCCATGCCATGGAGGGAGCAGCTAGAGCTAGCGGAGCAGGTGTTTGCTTTGTGGCGTCATGCCTGGCTCTGCCTTTGTGGTTTTGCTGAACCCTTCAAGGCGTCTGTGAACGCTCCTTTGATTGTTCTTCGCTCTTTGGCAAGACTGTCCACAAGATGCTGGTCCAAAGCGAGGAGGACGGGAAGACGCTGTCTGCCATCTGAGTCCGCTTCTCTAATCCCCAACGATCCTTCTCTAGGAATCGGAGGGGACAAAAGATGTGGTTCTGGAAGTCTCAGCAGTCCTGTCCAGCTTCGGACCCCTCGTCCTTCAGAGGCAGAGGAGGACAAGATGGACGCCGGCCCAGAGGCAGAGGGGGGTTGCGTAATTTTAGGTCTAGAGAACCATTCTCAGACAGGCCCACGCAACAGCCCTGAGGGCTTACCCGACTGTCCCTCTCTGGAGGCAGTCAGGGGGCGTCTGTCGGAGCACCTCCAAAATTGGGAGCCCATTAAGACGGATCGGTGGGTGCTTTGAATCATATCCAGAGGCTGCACCATTACCTTTCCAAGTCTTTCTCCTCCTATGAAGCGCCTCCCCGATGTCCCACCAGATCAAAGGGAGGCGGCAGCTTAGGAGGTTTTGAAGCTGCTAGAAAAGAGAGCCATCCAGCACATCCCCCCCCCCCCCCCAGACCAATTTGGATTGGGCAATTACTCCAGTTTCTTTAGTGCCGAAAAAAAAAGACTGGGGGACTTGAGACAGATTCTAGACCTTTCTTCCCTGAAACTGTTCATTCCCAAAGAAAAGTTCCGGATGGTCACTCTGCAATCATTTCTCCCCCTTCGGGAGAGACTGGATGTGCTCCATAGACCTCAAGGATGCGTACTACCATATTCTTATGGACAGACTATCCAGGAGGTTTCTCTGCTTTCCGTTGGGAGCCAGTCATTATCAGTTCAGGGTTCTTCTGTTCGGCCTCACCACAGCCCCCAGGGTGTTCACCAAGGTCATGGCAGTTGTTGCAGCCCACCTGAGACTCCAGGGCATTCAGGTCTTTACGTACCTGGACGACTGGCTCCTCACCGCCTCCAACAGGCATCAGCTTTGTTCTGCTAGAGACTACTCTCTCTTGCCCAGCGTCTGGGCATTTCAGTAAACTTCCAAAAATCCTTCCTTCGTCCTGTACATGTTCTGGAATTCATAGGGGCCAAAATAGATACTTGCCTCTCTCAGGCCCTTTTAACATCAGACAGATTGAACAGTGTCACGTCATGTTATGGCACTTTAGTCCCCAGCTCCATCAGCAGAATTAGTCCGGAGAGCGCTAGGCTCTATGGCGGCAGCAATCCGTCTTTCCCTGTACGCACGTCTGCGAATGAGAATTATTCAACGGACCCTTCAAGTCCAATGGTCTCTGTTGCTACACCCCTTAGACACTCCTATTCCCTTGAGCAAGGTTTGCAGGGACTTCCTCCTCTGGTGGCTTCGCTCACGGGAGCTGCGGGAAGGGAGACTCTGTGATGCCTCAACCCCAAGCCACATTGACCACGGATGCTTCTCACCTTGGGGGGGGGGGGGGATTCTATGGGCAGAACCGTCCAAGGCACGTGGACTTAGAGACCGCTCTGCATATTAATGTCCTGGAGATGAGGGCGGTGCTTCTAGCGTTGCAAGCTCTTCACGACTTTCTTCCCCTGGGGACTATTGCAATAGACAGACAACATGGCGGTAGCCTGGTACATAAACAGGGAGGGACCAGATCTTATCCCCTTTGTCTGGAGGCCATGAGAGTTTGGTAATGGGCGATATATATACCAACCGTTTTCTGAAAGCAACGCACATTCCGGGACGGTGCAATGTTCTTGCGGACAAGCTGAGTCACTTGATCCTTACACCTTACGAATGGTCTCTGAACCAGTCAGTAGCGAAACAGAATGGGCTCGACCTTGCTGTGATCTTTTTGCTTCTCCGTCAAACACGAAGTGCAGTGAGTTTTTTGCTCTTATTCCCCCACCAGGGGAGAGCCCCAGAGACGATTGGCCACCCGGTCTCCTCTATGCTTACCCCCCCTCTTCCTCTCGTAACGAAATTCCTACTGAAAGCACATCGGTTGGGGAGCAAGGTTATCCTCATAGCCCCATTCTGGCCTCGCCAGATCTGGTTCCCTTACCTGCGGTCTCAGTGTAGTTCCTCCTTGGATCTTTGATCCCATCCTGGACCTGATTTCGCATTCTGTGGGATTGCAACCCCCAAACCGGGAAATCCTCAAGCTCGCGGCTTGGTTGATCCAGTTCCACTGATGGCAAGGACTCCCGGTTTCTCCTCACCAGTGAAAGCCATTCTGGTAGCAGCGCACAAACCTACTACCAGAAAAATTTACAGTAGTAAGTGGAAGCGTTTTTCTATCTGGGTTAGAGACAAGGGTTTGGATCCTTTTACCGTCCCTATCCCGACTTTTCTTGAATTCTTGTCATTTTTCATCAAGGAACCAGTGCATCTACAGTTAAAGTACAGTTGGCAGCCATCTCATTTTCAAATGGGAGATGAGCTAAGATCGTTGGCTTCTGCAAAAATATGCAAAACATTTTTGAAAGGAATGTTTCTGTTGAAGCTGCCAGTTAAGACTGCGGTTCCACCATGGGATCTGACCTTGGTTCTGCAGGCATTTACGAGTCCGCCCTTCAAACCGGCTGCCTCGGTTCAATTAAAATTTTTATCCTGGAAAACAGCCTTTCTGATTGCTATTACGTCAGCCAGGAGGGTTTCAGAACTTCAAGCGCTTTGCATAAGACCCCCTTATCTAATTTTTCATAAAGATAGTGTCTCTCAGGACTAACCCCTCCTTTCTGCCCTAAGTGGCCTCTGAATCAAATATTAATCGGTCGATTAATTTACCAGTGTGTTTCCCAACTTCCAGAACTAAGGGGAATATAAATTACCCAAATTGGACGTACATAGGCAACTGTGCTTTTACTTGCACAGAACGAAGGCTACTCGCAGGTCTGAAATTGTTTGTCCTTTGCCAAACCATCCTTAGGTAAGACTATTACCAAAGTTACTTTAGCAAACTGGATTTCGCAATGTATCATCCATGCTTATTTAGCCTCAGGGAAACCTGCTCCTTCCAGAGTCCATGCCCATTCAACTCGTTCCATAGCTACTTCTGCAGCGTTTTGGTCCAGAGTTCCTCTGGATGATATATGTTCAGCAGCTACTTGGTCCTCTTCTCATACATTCATTTCTCATTATAAATTGGATATGATATCCAGGAGTAGGGCTTCCTTTGGCTCAGTGGTGCTCCGGAATATCCTTCCTTGAGGACCTCCCAGGGTTCTTTTTTAGGTAGCTGGGGACTCTGTCCCACAGGTTGCATAACAAATGAAGTAACTACTTCAGATAAAGAAGTTATGTACTCACCATAACGTTCCATCTAAGTAGGTACTTCATTTGTCTGCAACTGACCCCCCCCCTCCATGCCCCCTATCCAGTATCGTGCTTCCTGACTATGAATAATTGTTCATGCAGTTAGGCAGTAGGTTATGGTCCTCGGCCGAGAGTCTTGGTTGTTAGTATAGGAAAACTCAATCTGGGGAAAGGGAGTATGTAGCAGGGGATTATGGGCAAGGGGAGGAGCTAGGAGCTCGGATCTTTTAGCTAGTAAAGCTGCCGGCTCGGATCAGAGATCGGATCCGATACCCACAGGTTGCAGACAAATGAAGTACCTACTCAGATGGAACATAATGGCGAGTACATAACTTCATATTTGGCATCTGAACAAGCCAGGAGGAACAGAGGCCTACCAGCAGTGCAGGCTGACCCTGCTGATAGGGGACATAGCCTCTCACCACAACCTGGTCCTGCAGGCGACCTACATCCTCTCGCAGGACAACAAACAAGCAGGACCTCCTCACCACAGCACGAATGGATGCTGGACGGGGGTGGGGGTCTTCCTAGACAGTCCACTAGTGGGGTACTGCACAAATAGACCTGTTTGCCTCCCAGAACAGGCAGCTGCAGACCTGCTGAGATACTCCCCTCTGTCTTGGAGAGTGGATGCTTTCAGCATCTCTTTGGGGGGGGGGTTCTTAATGCCTCCTCTCCCCTTTCCCAGTGATTCAGAAAGTCCTGAAATTACAGGACAAACCAAATGATCGTTAGTGACACCCTACTGGCGAAGGCAGAACTGGTTTCCCCCTATTTCTCAATCTAGCCAAGGGCAATCACTGCAAGTTACCCTTACAAGATGGACCTACTGACACGAGACAAAGGAACTCTCCATCCACACTTGCAGATGTTATCCCTGACTCTGGGTGACACACTTTTGATCCCCTTCAGACACCACTACTCTGAGGACATGTTTTCAGTCCTGAGGGAGGCAGGGAAACTTACCACCAGAAAGTCTTGCCTAGCTAAGTGGGAAAGATTTACTAAGTGGTGTCTGGATAAGGGAAGGGAGCCCTGTTCGGCCGATGCCCTTGTTCTCACTTGTCAACTGATTAAAATTGGACTTTCTTACCCTTTAGTAAAAGTACAGCTTTCTGGTATATCAGCCTGCTTGCTCCTGGATCCTCTCTTGCTATCCAGGCTCTACATTAAGTTCTTCCTTAAAGGGGTTTTGCACATGTGGCTCCCAAAGAAACCTATCCCTCCACCCTGGGACCTCAATTACATCCTGGAAAACCTAACCCAGCACCCTTTCGACCTAGCTGCATCTTCCTTAACCGATGTATACTTGGAAAACTGTCTTGCTGGTGGTTTATTTCAGCCATAAGGGTGTCAGAGCTGCAAGCCTTAATGGCCTGCCCCCCTACACCTTCCACAAAGTCACCCTGCAGACCAGTCCCTCCTTTATGCCCAAGATGGTCAATGACTTTTCTCTAAACCAGTCTATTCATGTGCCCACTTTCCATCCCCTACTAATGAAGGGGAGAGGATACTGCACTCCTTGGATGTGCACAGGCAACTTAGATTCTACCTGGACCAAACCAGAACCATTAGGAAATGTAAGCAGCTCTGTCTCCTTTCACACCAGAGCCCTGGGCAAAGCAGCCTCTAAACAAACTATCGCTTGCTGGATCAGGAAAACTATCTCTCTTGCACTCGCCATGGGAAATATCCTCCAGTGGGAGTAAAGGCCCATTCCACTAGGGTGGTGGCCGCCTCCAAGGCATTCATAAAAGGTCTGGACACTGCTTCTGTCATGGAAGCAGCCACTTGATCCAATATTCACACTTTAACTAAACATTACAAACTGGCCCAAGTTTCCAGAGCTAGGTCAGGATTTGCCAGGGCCATCCTACAGGGCTTTGTAGAATCCTCTTCAGCATCCACCTCCCTTTCATGCAACTAATCTGTGGTACTTTCCCACAACTGGAGTACTGCAACATGGGAATAGGATAAAGAATAGTTTGTGTAAAATCTTGCCATAACCGTATATGTCCTCTTCCATGTTGCAGTGTTCCTTCCCACCCATTATTACCCCCTGTACTTGCTCCTTTAGTCCCAACTAAGTCCTGGATCTAAATCTACTAAATGACACCAAGGCCACACACCTCTACCTACTGGCATTCCTCCTGCTGGTCCTTCCACTCTACCATCTGGCCTTAAAGTTCTGAGGATTGTGCATGCAGACGTCACATTTAAGGCCCCTGGGTTATGGCCCTACGTGTGACATCCGATGCAGCTGCAATAGCCAAGCTGAAGCTTTTGTATAGGAGCTGATGTAAGAGTTGCCCGAGGACAGGAAATCCCACAGCTGGAATACTGCAACATGGAAAAGGACTTCTATGGTTATGGTAGAATTTTACACAACTATTCTTTCTCTCCATAATGACTTAATCTGCTGCACGTCTTAGAGCTATTATAACCACAATGTTTAAAATCTGTGACATGTTTGAAGGTGTCAAGCATTCTACATAGGGAAATGTACAAGGTTGAAGGACAGGATTATTAAACAAATTTGAAGTACGTAGAGAGTTGGTAACTAATGCTCTGCACAAGCATACGAGTAAGAAAGGCACACACTTTAGTGATGGACATCAGACACAAGAAAAAAGTGGTTGGGGGGGGGGGGTTTAGTGAGTTAGTATGTGAATTCTCATGGATCACACTTAGCTGACTGTTTTCCCAGTTTAAATACAGCTGTAAGTATTAAACCTATTTTAAAAAAAACAGTTAACTTTGAAGTAACATCTTGTGGATGGGTCTCAAATGTTTTATGGTTGTACTGACTTTCAGTAACATTTCACCTGTGTGTCTTTAAACTGAAGTGCTAAATACAACTGCCATGTGATTAGTATGGCTTGTATTTCCTATTTAAACGAAGGCATTTTATCTTTTTTTTTTTTTGCACACTGAAGGGTTGATCTCAAAAGCTGTGTTTTTTTTGTTTGGAATAAACACTGTATTTTACTTGCATGTTTCAAAGCTTTGGATTTCCTCACTGCGGAAGTTAATGCACTCGTAGACAAAATGGTGCAGAGAACACAAAGTTCAAAGTGCAGGAGTTTTTCCAGGTGGTTCTCTCAGGCTGCATGTGTAGGATGGCTTCCCAGAATTAAGGGGGAGAAATACTTCAGCAGTTAACCAAGCTGGATCTAAGTGCATCAAGACACTGCAACAAAGCAAAAAAGATGTGCTTTTTCTGTTAGTGGGATGTTTTATTTTGCAGAAAACAGTAACTTGTGTACCTATGGTGTGGTGGTGGTGCTGTGGTAGCGTTGTCGCCTCACAGTAAGACTTTGTCCTGTTAGATTCTCAGCTAACGCATCTTCTGTGTAGAGACGTGCATGAATGGGTGTACCTTCGTTGAAGGTTGTATGTCAGGGCTGGCAACTTGGTACGTAAAAATCTACTCCCAATCATTAGCGGACCGGAGTTCCGCTGTGGCGACCCCTAACCGGGAAAAGCCGAAAGATACAACAAGTAACTTGTGTACCTGTTGGACCAGAGCTGTTTAAATGGAAGCAAACGTCTTACAAAATAGTGATAATTTGTCCTGTCGTACACTGTTTCAGTATTCCAAACATTTGGGTTATCTTCCCAAATGACCTGAATGTCTGGTCAGTGAACCACTGCCAAAATCTTCCTTCCAGCCATGTCAGATGTGTGCCCTATGCCTGCGGATGTATAAGCATGAAAATCAACAGTATTTTGTCGCCAGCCCGAATGCCGGTCTCTGCTACATAAAGTTCTTCATGTTTCACTGTTGCAGTCATCCACACTTTGGTTATCTGCCTGCAGGTAGCCCTGTTGTCTTAATACCAGAGTCTTGGGATTTCTACTTCGGATGCTGTTGCTGCTTCCATGACGTCAGGTGGTCAGGAGTATAAAACATGCAGCCGATGCCATTACATCCGCTCTTCTTGCGGAGCCCAAAGCAGAAGCAGTTTGCAAGTGCCGGTCGGACGCTACCTGAAATTTTCATTGCTAGAGTTTCAGACCTAAAGTCTTTTAAAGCGAAGTACCCCATTGGGGATCCTTATTTCTTGCTCTAACCAATGTAAAAAAAAATGCCTTGCCTGTGGAAAGCAAATACTTTTGAGATTTTCATTCTTACTGTCGCCTGTTTAGGCACAGACCACGGCATTCCTTGCTGTAGCTTTTTTGCCCAGTTCAACGCCCTATCTTTCGCGCTAAATTCTTTAGCTCTCATTCTCCGTATTCCGAAATTTCCTTCGATAAGCCATCAGACTACCGATCTCCCAAAAAAAGTAAGGATTAAGACCGCATAGGTCCAAAACTGCCTGACTTCCATTAAGCTAGTCGCCAGTCCGCTGGCACTCTGAGGTGCTTTTTTGCAGATTCGTAGGCTACTACTGAGACCCATTCTGAGTCCAGTATGCCATGAGATGCTGCTTCGACTATGGAATCTGCAGATGTCTCTACCCTGGATGGGTCCGGAGCTGCTGTGCAGGCACCGGCTTCAGAGGGTGTATTCAGACCTTCCAATGTTCATATTAAACTGTTTCAGACTAAAACTGCTGAATTTCTCAGGCCCAGAGTTCGCATTACACCTAGGAAACTTATGACAAAAGTGCATTCTTGAGCTCCCATGCTACAGAAACATGCTTAGAATGGCTGAAGACCTTATTATAATTAGGGGAAGCCAGCCTTCCCCTCTAAAAGACCAAGAATTGATTTTCCTTCTGATTCGTTTGATCATGAATCCGATGACTCTGATCCCTCAGATTACCAGGACATACCTTTATCTACCTATGAGGCAGAGGATTCCACTCCCTCTGCCTCCCCACCAGAGGATTTTTCTTTGGGTGAAACCCTGCATACGCTCAGCATTTCCACTGGGAGTGCCAGGACTACCCACAGTCCAAAAAGACACTGAATTTTTAAACTTGCCTCAGCACAGGCCTCTAGCTCTCCTGTTGTGGAAATTGTAGATGTCTTCATGGAATCCAGTCTTACCCCTGATACTTTGCCATCAGCTCCTAGAAAACCCAACTGGTACTACAGAGTACCGGACTCTCAAATTTCTATTTAAGAATCCTACTGCGGATCCAGAGACCATTTCCCAGGGAATAAAGGCATTAAGGCTACTACAGCCCAAAACCCTACCTCTTTGGACAGGGCTTCTAGGGTTTTAGATAGATGGGGGAAGGTATACACCTCTGCTACTATTGCCGTCAGGGCTTTGAATTGCTAGTTTCATATGTTGAAGTACCAGCAACATATGAAACTAAACAAAAAATGATTCCTGATTGTGCAGAATGCATTCTGCAAACCAAGTCAGAAAACTTACTTTGCAGCGTGGTTTTGATGCTTTAAAAGCATCGTGCAGGGCTTCTGTCACTGGGTCTGTTCTTTGAAGGCATGCTTGGCTAAAGGAACAAATCTTGCCAGACTGTCAAAGCAAAATTACTTAATGCTCCATTAAATCAGAATGTTTGGCACTAAAGCAAAAGTTCTTAAGATGGAGGAAAAAGCTAAATCTATGCAAACTGTTAAATATTTCTTGCAGGTGCAGCCACCTAGATTCAGTAGGCATTGGTCTTCAAAAAAACTGGTCCTTTCCAGTCCCTCCCAGACCTCAGTCCAAACACAGGGGCAGTAGGACCACCAAGACTACAGTCTAAAGGTATGCACAGATCTAAACAATGGGGTGTTCCCACCTCATAAACAGGGAGTGATAAGCCACCATCCTATGGGAAAAGTTCACAATGACTTGTCCTTCATCCTTCCCAGCCTTGCCCAAGTACTTGCACCCCTAGGAGGAAAACTTGCCTTGCATGCAAAAAACTGGGAGTACATTACCCAGGACAGATGGGTCTTAAACATTGTATCCTAGGGATACAGATTCTACTTCCGCTCACTGCCAACCCCAAGTGGATTACCAGACCCCCCTCCCCCCGCCAAAAGAAAATCAGCAGGCAGAGGCCCAAAAGCAAGTACTTTCTCTTCTCAGTATCAAGGCTATTCAACCTGTTTCAACAGAGCAAAGGGGACAGGGTTTCTACTCCAGACTTTCTGGTGCCCAGAAAAGAAAATTCTTGGCGCCCTGTCCTGGATCTGTCAATTCTCAACACCTTCCTGGTGGATCCAAAATTCAAAATGCTTACTGTCCAACAGCTGCTTTCTGTGCTAGACAAGGACTCCTGGCTGGTCACCCTAGACTTAAAAGAAGCTTATCTGCACATCCCCATAAGGGAATCTCGCAAAAAATCTACATTTTAGGGCAGTCTGTGTGCTATCAGTTCTCTGCACTTCCCGTTTGCTTATCTGCTGCACCCAGGGTGTTCACAAAATGCCTGGCTGCAGCCATTGCATACTGCAGGCAGAGAAACATTCAAATTTACCCATAGCTGGACGATTGCCTGATTCAGGCAGACAGTCAGGAATTGCTACTTCATCCCCCTGACATTTGTAAATAGACTTCTAACTTCTTTGGGGTGTACTATCAACGAAAATAAATCACATCTGTTACCCAGCCAAAGCAATTATATTCCTGGGAGCAAGCTTGACCACAACTTCCCAGATGGCATTCTTCACTCCACAAAAAACTGGTTCATTTAGGTTCATAGGTTCATACTAGGCTATCTGCCCTAGGGCATTTATAAGCCTAGCCAGAGTGTGTGTGGCTTTCACCACCCCTTAGGATGAGAATACTATACCCATTAGTTTGCTGTGCCTCTGTCCAGCAGTGATACAGAGATGATTCCCGGGGTAAACCTACGATCTCCCATCCACTCGTCAAGATTTCTCTTGAACAGAGTCAGTGAGGGGCTCTGCCTCACATGGACTGGGATTCTGTTCCATAGTGTAGGGAGTCTCTGGGTGATGAATCTGTCCCTCCAGCACGTCCTATTTATATCCGTGTTGAGGTTTAAGTCTCTTGCTCTCGTGGCTCTGGATTTTTTGAGGTGGAGCATGTCTATTAATTCCGGGTTGGACATGGCCTTGTATGTCAGGCACAGATCACCTCTGAGCAGACGGAATGCGACTGAATAGAGCTGGAGTTTCTTCAATCGGGCATCGTATGACATATGTTTGAGCCCCTTTATCCTTTTGGTGAGGAACTTTTGGGGTCTTTCCAACTGCTGCAGGTGTCGGGTAAGGTACATTCCGAATGGGGCGTTGTACTCAATCATTGGTCTGATAAGTGAAGAGTACAGGGGTACAATGACCTCTCCTGATCTGGATGTGAATCCCTTCATGATCAGGTGGGCAATGTAGAAGGTCTTCCTAACCACTTTGGCAATGTGAGTGTCAAAAGAGAGGTTACTGTCAACTTGGGTCCCCAGGTCACTGATAACTTCTTCCGTGTTTAATGGATTACCACCTATGTGGTAATTAGGGGTTACCTTGTTTTTCCCAAAGGGTATGACTATACATTTTTTGGCATTTAGCTTAAGGCCATGGCTCTGGCACCAGTTATCCATTTCTATGAGACCTTTCTGGAGGATGTCTGTGTCTGATGGAGTGTCAATTATGGTGCCCAGTTTGCAGTCATCTGCAAATTTTGTCAGCCACAATCCCCCTATGTTTGCCTGCACTTCAGAAAAATAAATGCCGAACAAGAGGGGCCCAGGACTGAGCCCTGTGGGACACCGCGTGACCGGCTTAGTCTGACATGGCACCAGCAACTCTAACCCTGTGTGTTCTGTCCTTGAGCCAGTTTGCAACCCATCTTGTGACATATGGGTTTACATCTAAGCTGGTGAGCTTTTCTATGATGCCCGAGTGGGGTATTGTGTCGAATGCTTTTGCTAGGTCAAGGTGGGCTGTGTGAACTGCCTTACCCTCATCAATGGCCTTAGTGACTGTTTCGAAAAAGTCGACCAAGTTCAAGAGGCAGGATCTGCCCTTGACAAAGCCAAATTGGGTAGGATCCAGTGTCTGTAGGTCCCCAATGTCTTTATTTATGAGTTCCATTATGATCCTCTCCATAGCTTTGCAGACGAGGCTCGTCAAGCTTATGGGGCGGTAATTTCCAGGGTCCGTAGAAGCACCGCCTTTGTGGAGTGGGACCACAGTTGCCGAACGCCATTCTTTGGGCACGATCCTGTAGTAAGGCTAAGATTAAACAGCAGCCTTATGTGTGGGTTTAGTTCCTCATTGAGTTCGTAGCACACAGCCGGGGACACCGTCCGGTCCCATTGATGCTGTGTTTTTTGCTTTAGAGAGCAGCTCTCACCTGGGCATCTGAGATGTTTGGGAGGCTAGACTCTGGTGGGATAGATATTTCTCCTTTTGGGGGGGAGGGAGGGGAGAAATTTGCACTGAACCTGTCTGCCAGTATGTTGGCAATGTCTGTGGGTTCAGTGATTTTTTTATCATTTTGGACTAATTCTGAGCATATCTGGGAGTTTCCAACCAGGTTTCTAACATAGCTAAAGAAGGATTTATGATTGTCTTTTGTGTCATTAGCGATTTTTCTCTCAAAGTTGGCCTTGGATGATTTTATGAGTGATCGTAGTTTTTTGCTAGTATTGATCAGAGATGCCTTCCCATTTAGGGATTTTGCTCTGTCATGTAGTAGCTTCCTCCTCTTGTAGAGTTTGTTTATGGCTGGAGTCCACCAGACCGGGCGCCTGCCTTTGGTGGAAAAGGTCTTGATTTTATTAGGGATTGCTTGATCCATACATTCCTGGAGGTGCTCTTAGACATTTGTAAGGGTTTCAGCAGCTTGGGTTGTGGTTTCCACTGGCTCGGGGGCCTTGAAGGATACCACTCCAGTCTTAAGAAGTGTGAAGTTTGCTTTTGAGAAGTTCTTCACTGTGGTCTTTTTTGCTGGGTGTGGGGGCGGGATGTGGATCTCCAGTGAGATTAATTTATGGTCTGATCTCACCAATGAGGGATATACTTCCGGTGTGGAGCATTTTGTCCCCATGTTTGTGATGATCAGGTCTAGTATATTTTCTCCTCTTGTGGGAATGGTGACTAGTTGTTCCATAGCATTTGAGTTTATGAACTCAAGGAACCTTTGGGCTAGGGTGTTGGGGCTTGAGTAATGTTCCCAGTCTATGTTTGGGTAGTTGAAGTCACCCAATATGATGGTGTTTGGAGAGACATTTATACTCTCCAGTGTCTTCAGGAAGGCTGTGTGGGTTTCCTGAGTTTGAGAAGGTGGTCTGTAGCATGCTACAAACTGTAGGGCAGTTTTACCTATGGTTAATTGCACCTGGATGGTCTCCGATGCTTCATGCGTTGCCACTAACCTGGAGGTGTGGGTATCCTTTATGAATATGGATACTCCCCCTCCTTTTGTAGTTCGGTCCGGATTTTGGGGCCGGAACGCATGATATGAGGTATAACCTGATAGTGCTGGGGTGCTCTCGGGAGCCTTGAACCAGGTTTCAGTCACAGCACAAACATCGATGATCTCCATGGAATAGCACAGGAACCAAGACAAAGCCCAGAGATCAGCAAACTCTGAAGACTGGACTATTCTAGTTCAGTAAGGCGGGTAAACAAGATTTTTTTTTTCTTTCCTTTTTGCAGAAAACAGAGGGAAAACAGACAGTAAATGCTATAAATGCTTTTAAGCGGCTAGCGCACTTGAGTGTGTTAGCCTACAGGTAAAATTAAGCAACAACTAACTTTTTAAAAGTGCAAAACTGTTAATCAACATAAAAACAGTTTAAATAGAATGCAGAGCTGTATAAACAGGCTAAAATGCAGTCGCTAAGCAGTAAATCAAAAAACCAGAAAAAAATACTTAAATCAGTTATAGCAAATAGTTATAACAAATGCTCTGAAATATACTGTATATTTCCAAAATGTTTGAGAAGGACAGTCAGAACACAAGAAGGTTCAGGCGAAAGAGAAAAAAAAAAAGTTTTGTTTTACTTTTTGAAAGGGAAAAAGGAGGAACAGAAGGCCTTATCAAATGTTCTCTCTGTATTAAGCAGAATGAGCTAATGACACTAGACTGGGAGGTGTGTCACAGTAGGGGTGGGCAACTGCAAAGCCACCAAGTATAACAGCAAGACACCAACAGGGAGGGAGGGTGGGACAAAATAGCCTACAAGACAGCAAGCACTACAGATACAAATGAAAGTTTTTAAACAGATAAGGATTTGTGAAGATACTGAATAGACAAAGTGCTTTATATATATTAAATTGTAAAAACAGTAATCTGTAAAAATAATAAAAAAAATCAAGATGATACTTATATTTTGTAGCTCAGCTGCAGTCACAACTTCTCTAGTCTGCACTGTGTGCAAAAGACAGAAACTTTTTTTTTTTACAAGAACACAAAAGAACCAGCCCCCACTAGCCAAGAGATAATTACACAGAGGAGATGCTTCAGTTTACACAATAGCCTACCAGACAGCAAGCACTAGAGACAAATGAAAGTTTTTAAACAGATAAGGATTTGTGAAGTTACTGAATAGACAAAGTGCTTGATATATATTAAATTGTAAAAACAGTAATCTGTAAAAATAATAAAAAAAAAATCAAGATGATACTTATATTTTGTAGCTCAGCTGCAGTCGCAACTTCTCTAGTCTGCACTGTGTGCAAAAGACAAACTTTTTTTTTTTTTTTTTTTTTATATACAAGAACTTTGGCTTGGTTCCTGTGCTATTCCATATATTTGACAAACGAATCTACTGGCCGTCCAAACCTAGCTATCTGCAAGAAAAATATTGCAAGCCTTAGGGTTCATGGCCTCTAGCATTCTTGTAATTCCATATGCAAGACTGCATGATGAAACTTCAATGGTAGTTGGTGTCTGGTGTCAACATTCTCAGGACCAGGAAACTGTGATTCCAATCATTCCTTGCCTAAGGACAGAGTTCCTTTGGTGGGCAGAGGCCTGCTACCCCAACAAGAGGCTCCCTTTCACTCAACCCCCTGCCACCCAAACCCTAACACTCAGATTATGCATGGTGGGCATACATGGCAGGCAAATGCATTCAAGGCAAATGGAGCCCAAGATAAATGCACCTGCATATCAATCAAAAAGAAATGTTAACTGAATAGAATGCACTGACAGCCTTCAAATACCTCATCAATCCAGGACAACTCTTGATAGACAAACAACACCACAGTTATGTGGTACATAAACTAGCAGGGGGAACTCATTCCTACCCACTCTGCAGGTTAGCCATGGCTGTGGAACACAGCCTTGAGCAATCAAGTGCACCTGCAAGCTTAATTCCTGCCAGGCAAACTAAATTCTCTAGCAGACGACTTAAGCAGAAATCTAATGGACCCACATGAGTGGAAACTGGAACCCAAATCATTCAAGCTTCTGATCCACAGGTGGGGGCACCAGAGGTGGACTTCTGCCTTCCCCCAGTACAATCAATTGAGCAAATTTTGCGTGAGAACTCCCCAAAGCCAAGCATGGAAAGTGGATGACCCTGTCCTTTACATGGGAAAATCTCTCAAGCTACGCCTTCCCTCTGTCCCTTTTCTCAAAAGTACTTCAAGGTCCAGCAGGACAAGCCAAATACAATCCTGATTGCACCAGACTGGCCTGTCTGACAGTAGTGCCACCCCGGCACCTGCCTCAGACCCTTTCCCTGCTGTCCCAGCAGGAGGGCCAGACTTTGCATCCTCAGCTGCAAACTGAACCTAACAGCCTGCCTCATCCCCTGAATACATCACCAGCAACCCTCAGCAAACAGGTGCTGGATGTCATCCTTGAGGCCAGGAGGCCTAGTACTAGGAAATCCTATTCAGAAAAGTGGAAAAGATACTGTTCTTGGAGCCAGTCTCAGGGAAAGGACACATCCATGTCCAACGTACCTCAAATCCTAAATTATCTAGCAGAACTGCTCCATATAGACCTATCCTTCTCTTCAATTAAGATTTTTGCTTCTGCCATCTCAGCTCATTAAAATACTGAGCCACCCCTCTTCTCTTACCCTCGTGTCAAACAGTTCCTGAGAGGAGCAAACAATAAGACCACAGAGGAGAACTCCCACTCCAGACTTGGGACTCTCTCTTAATACTAGAGAAGCTCACCCCCCCCCCCCCCCCTTGAGCCTTCTCGTACAGCAGAAGGAAAGTTTTCCTCTCTCGGAAAACTTCTTTACTTCTAGCCATCACTTCAATAAGAAGTGTCTGAGTTGCAGGCCCTTATGGCTGTGGAACCCTTCATCTTCCATGCAGACAGGGTTTCCCTCTGGTCTAACCCATCATTCCTGCCCAAGGTGGTATCTGGTGTGGCTTTAAACCAATCCATCCATTTACCAACATTTTTCCCGAATCCTCAGAATAAAGGGGAAAGGATCCTGTATTCCTTGGATGTGCACAAGCAACTTGGGTTCTACCTTGACAGGACTAAACCTTTTTTTTAGAAAATCTGACCAGCTGCTAGTTAACTTTGCTACAGGGGCAGAGGGCAAGGCCATTTCAAAGCAAACCATCTCCAAATGGATGGCACACTGCCTACAATTCTGCTACAAATACCATGGAAAACCTACCCCACAGGGGATCAGAACCCATTCCACTAGGGCTTACCTCATCCTCTACATCATTTCTCATGGGAGTCCCTACCAGGGGCATTCTGGAAGCTGCAACTTTGAGTTCTGTACAGACCTTCAAGCATTACCACTAGCCTATTTTTTTCTAAATCTAGAGCTGGATTTGCTACAGCAGTCTAAGGCCTGTTAGCCAGCCCTAATTCCTCTCGACTGCCTCCACCCTTCCTCAGCTTTGGGAATCTACCCAAGTGTGACTGCAACAGTGAAACACGAACCTGTTTACAGTTATGTACACTACGTAAATGTAGATGTTAGTGTATTCACTGTTGCAGTCCTGGTTACGCTCCCTCCAGCCCACTTGTCTATCTTGCTCAATCCTTACAGGGCTATTGGTATTTACTTTTTACTGGTGGTGGTTTTCCACCATAACTTAGCTCCCTATTTGGGGGCTCCTGACATTTGGGGCAAGAAAAACTGATGTAATTGCGTCTGCTGCCTGTTTTTTTTATACTACTGACTACCTGATGTCAGTCCTGAAGCGACAGAAACAGACGCAAAAGTACTAAGCTTCTAGTATTCGGGCCGACTGATGGCTACCCCTGGCAGGATAACTCGTGTGACTGCAACATTGAGTACACTAGCATCTGCTTTTATGGTAAGTGTACACAACTGTACTTTCTACTTGGACAAAACCAAGTCCTTCAGAAAATCGGACCAAACCATTGCTCTTGGATGTCAAGGCTCATTACACTAGAAGCATGGCTACCTCCAAGGCCTTTGAGGGCTTGACACAGCTTCCATCATGGAGGGTGCTACCTGGTCTGCAGTTCACACTTTCACTAAACACTGCAAGCTAGACCAGCTCTCTAGAGCCAGAGCAGGATTTGCCAAAGCTATCCTGCAGGGATTCTTAGATTCCTCTACCTCTTCCACTTTCCTTCACTCCTAGCTGTGGTACTCTCCCACAGTATGAATACTGCAACATAGGAATAGAGTAGTTGTGTAAAATCTTACCATAATCCTATGTCCTCTTCCATGTTGCAGTATTCCTTCCTAGCCTCCATACCCCCTTTTCTCCTTTTAACACTATTGCATGGTTTGTTCTTGACCTTGATATCAGCTCCATACAGGCTAATCTGTACAGCCCTTCTCTGACATTTGCTCCTTAGCCTTAGATTGTTCTTTGATACCTTATCCTGGGTTTCAACTTCTGAGGTCTGTGTATGCAGATGCCCCATTTATGGTCCCTGGTTTATGGCCGTGCGTGTGACATCCACTCACCTACAGCAGCCAGGCTTCTGCTTTTGCATAAGAGCAGATGGGTTGCCTGAGGTGGAAAATCCCACAGTATGAATACTGCAACCTGGAGGACGACATGTATGGCTATGGTAAGTTAACTATTTCATTGAGAGGTTTTCTTCAAAACCCTCTCATCTGAACAAGACCAGTGGAGTCTTCAAGGAAGGGAGAAAAGTCAAGGTAGTCTACCCTTCTGAAAAGGGAGATCAGGACTGGTTTAACTTTACCCATGGATTGTTAACCTTGTTTTTTTCAGCACTTTCCTTGCACTCACATTAGTATTTGATTGGATTATGCTTCCTTGACGTTTACCCACACAACTTGTGAATCTAATGCATATCATGCCCTTCAAATTCCCCAAATATTTCCTTCACTCGTGAGAAAAAAATGGACTTTCAAAAATGGCAGGGCAAAAAGGTCTCATTCCTAAGAGATTTGACAAGACTCTTCAGCATGGTGTCTCCTACACCTGCGGCTATCCTTTCAGTCGTGGGAATTTTAGAAGCTTTCTGTATTGCATCTTTTACCAGATTCACACAATTTCTCCCAAAAAGCCAGATGTTTTTATATAGTTGTCTCTCGCCTGACCAAGCAGCTATAGTTGATCCCACTGCTGCTAAACACTTGGTTACTTCCAATCCTTCTCTATCTGATTAAGTATGGCAGAATTAGGTGAAGTATATACTTTTGCAACTTAGCCTGACAATTCATAATTCTGGAAATCTGTTCTGACAAGTATAAACTGGCTCAGAGAATGAACTCACATGGTCAGAATTGCAGGTGCCATGTCCGAATCCAAACCAGTTACAAGTGGCGTCCCACAGGGCTCAGTTCTGGGACCTCTCTTGTTCGGTATATACTTCTCTGAGGTTCAGGCTAACACGGAAGGATTATGGCTGACAAAGTTCACAGATGACTGCAAACTGGGGGCCATAATCTAATCTCCAGCTGACTAGCATTCTCCAAAAGGGTCTCATACGGATGCTTGGTGCCAGAGCCACGGCCACAAGCTAAATGCTAAAAAGTGCATAGTCATCCCCTTTAGGAAAAACAAGGTGCCCACAAATTACCACATAGATGGTAATCCATTAAGTACAGAAGAAGTAATTAGAGATTTGGGGACCAACGTAGATAGTAATCTCTCCTTTGATAATCACGTTGCCAAAGTGGTTAGACCTTCTATATAGCCCACCTTATCACGAAAGGGTTCGCATCTAGATCAAGAGAGGTCATTGTGCCCCTCTACTAGTCACTCATCAGGCCCATAATTGAATACAATGCCCCTTTTGGGATGTACCTTACCCGACACCTGCAGCAACTGGAGACCCCAAAAGTACCTCACCAGGAGGACCATGGCCTACAAACAGATGTCCTATGCAGCTCGACTAAAACTCCAGCTCTACTCAGTTGCTTACTGCCTACTCAGAGACGATCTATGCCTGACGTACAAAGCCATGTCTAACCCAGAATTAATGGACGTGCTCCACCTCAAAAAATCCAAGTCTGTTAGAGCTACACGCTCCAGGGACCTAAACCTCAGCACAAAAATAAATAGGACATGCTGGAGGGACAGATTAATTTCCCAGAGGCTCCCCTCACTCTGGAATAGAATCCTAATTCATGTTAGACATAGCCCCTCGCTGATCCTCTTCAAGCAAAATCTGGACGCGTGGATGGGAAATCGCAAACTCACCCCTGCGATCTCTTCTGTGTCCCTGCTAGACAGAGGCACAGTAAACTAATCTTAAGGTACCTTCTGTGACCTACTTTAGAGGCACAGTAGGCTAATCTAATAGGGAGGCAGAAGCCAAATACACTCTGGCTAGGCTTATAAATGCCCTAGGGCAGATAGCCTAGTATCTACCTATGAACCTATAAGGAATACTTTATCTGCAGTTTCTTGAAAGAAAAATCTGTTCTAAACTTTTCTGTTGCTTGGGTCACTATTCATTTAATGTGACAAACTTCACGTCTTTAGCCAGTGGTGCTGATGTTCATCGTGCATACAGCTGCAGTCATAACAGATGGTTCTCCTGCCGTCAGGCGGGTCTTCGGTCGGCCGAATTACAAAGTCTAGGTCCGGCGTCGGTTGTTGTCGCTTCTTCCCTGACGTCAGTGCGACAAGGGTATAAAAGAACCAGCCGACACCATTTTCTTCAGTCTTTCTTGGTGCGCGGTGCCCGAAGCAGAAGCAGTTCACAAGTGCCGGTCGGCCAGCTCCTGAGAATACGAAAAATTTGGAAAACCAAAGTCTTCTTAAAAGCTAAGTACCCTGTTGGGGAAACTTTTCTTGCCTCAGACCGATGTCAGACAAAGTTAATAATTGTATTTCTTGTGGGAAGCAAATACCGCATAAGGATTTCCATTCCCTCTGTATACCTTGTTTAGGCCCAGACCACGACGTCTCGGTCTGTCACTGTAGTGCTACATTCAACAAACGCACTATTAAGCGTCGGGCGGAGTTCGCCCAGCATTTTTTTGGGAAAGCATTTAACTATACCATGCCGTCGGATACTCCGACACCGGTTTTGTCTAAAAAACGCAAAGACAAGGACCGACACTCGAGGTCCGCGGCCTCTACCGACACCACACCAAAGCCGACTACACGTGGTCTGGTTCTCAGTGAGGCGCCTACGCAGCCCCTGACTACCGACGACGCATCTTTGGCGGTGTCTCCTGTACCCGAGGTCGCAGGCTCCTCGGCCCACACCCCGACTACAGATACCAAAGCCACTCTTGGCGTTGAAACAGAATGTGGACAGGTCCACCTCCACTCGAGGTGTCTTCAGACCTTCCTCTTCTTTCTCCATCAAGGCTTTCACCAAGTCTAAAGCAACCATGCACCCTAAGAGACCAGTTATACAGGGCCCATCTCCAGGCCCCATGCCTAAGAGACGGATGCTTAAAATGGCTGAGGATTTAATTACTCTAATCAGAGGTTCTCAGCCACCTCCGGACAAAAGGCCCAGAGTGGAGGAAGATTCCCCTTCCTCTGATCAGGGATCCATTATTTCAGACCACTCTGATGATCAGGAACAAGCTTACTCCCCTTTTGAAGACTCTGATGCAGAGGAGTCTATTCCTTCTGTATTCCCCCCTGAGGATTTCTCATTTGGGGAAACTTTGCATACCTACACTTCCACTGGGAAGGCCAGGATTATTCAGATTCCAAGAAAAGGCTCAGGGAATTTCTTTTGTTACCCCAGCACAGGCCTCTGGCTATACCTCCTGTCTTGGACATCCTAGATGATGTTTACTCGGAGGCCTGCTTTAACCCGGACTCTCTACCTCCAGCTCCAGTTAAGCCTGACGGGTACTACAGGGTTCCTGACTCACACCAATTTCTTTACAAAAGCCATGCTGCTGACCTAGAAACCATCTCACAGGGACCCAAGGGAGTTAAGGCCTCCATTGCCAAAAATACATTGCCTTCCGAGAGAGATTCCAGATCCTTAGAAAGGTGGGGGAAAAAGGTATATACCTCGGCTACCTTAACCATGAGGGCCTTAAACTGTCAGTTTCATATGCTAAAATACCAACAGATGTGATAGTGTTCAATCTCGCCGTTTGTTCTTACACATGGGTTCGGAACCGATCCTCTGCTCCGTGCCAGCCTCTTGCAAGCTCTGCATCGAGAAGAAGCTCGAGACAATCTAATACCCACAATCCCCCTCTGCCTTTACCTCAGATCTAGTTTGCCGCTGCTGCATTCGCATCGTTGGGAGCTAGCTCGAGGGTTTTCTAAGCTAAGATATAACTTTTTGTTGTATTTTCTAAGAATCTTATTTAACTTGATATTGTTAGTAACCTGGTGTGATTGTGTTCTGGTTCCGTAGTTCTTTGGTACCGTTAACCCTTTTTATCGGTATTTTTGTACCGGGGCCTACACCCTTACCATTTACTGCTATATTGAGTCAAATTTACCTGATTGTGACTAACCGGATTTGACATTTACCTGAGTGTGACATTTACCTAATTGTGACTATTTTAACCGGATTTGACTGTGTTTTTGTTTCTAGACTTGTTTATTACCTACAATGTCTGAGAAGGCAAAGTCTGGTTTCAAGCGTTGTCAGTGTGGCCAAAAAATGTCGGTCACTGACAACCATAGTTCCTGTGTCTACTGCCTTGGCCCTCTCCACTTACAAGAGGATTGCTCCATTTGTCACTCTTTCAGTGGGAGGGTCATGACAGATAGGCGCAGGAAACTAATGGACAGAGGTCTGTTGAAACCAGCTTTCCAGGAGGCTTTGGATGCTTCTGACCAGGCATCGAAGTCCTCTAAGGAATCGAAGACTTCGGAGCCCAAGTCATCGGCTCAGAGCTCTTCTTCTAAGGTTAGATCACCGGTTCCACAGACTTCGGGGCCGAGTGTTCAACTGGTGTCTGTTCCTGAGCCTCGAGTCTTGGAACCGGTGATGGAGCTCCCTCCTTCGGCCATATTGAGGTCGGCTCCGTCTTCGGTTCCTTCGACCCGTCCTCCTCCAAACTTTCGGATGTCGATGTGGATCGCGTGGTGCAGAAGCTGCTGGAGCATTCGGCCCTCTCTAAACTTATTTCGGTTTCCACCCAGCTGGTGTCGAAACTTGAAGGCCTTCCTGTATCTCCATCCATTCCTCCTCCGAGACCGATTCAGTCTTCGGAGCCGGAAGAGGCTGATCTGCTGATTGTGGAGCCCTCGGGTCCAGAACCGTCCTTTCTCGGTCTGTTCCCTCACCTCGACTCCGGACCCGTACTGGAGTCTCGAGCCGACGGTCTGTTCTGGTTCGGGGCCGAGTCGAACCGACGTGTCTGTTCCGACTCTCCCCTCGGGCCTCGCACGGATCGATTCTGCTCCGCCTCGGGTCGATGCCTCGGTGCCCGTGTCGGGATTCTTCCCATCTCTTCGAGCCGGGATTCTTCGATGCGGGACCGGGAGCGTCGACCTGATGAGGAAGGTGTTGTCTACCCAGACAACCACATCAGTGGAAGCAGTTTCTCCTCCCCATAAAGGGCCTTTGTCTTCATCTGCACCCACGGCCACATCCAAGCGCGGGCACCAGTGTCTCAGCCACCCCTGGAGGGTGCCCCTCTTCCTCCGAGGCTTCTTCGGATGCTCCCCACGAGGAAGTCCCTAGGAAGAGACTGTGTAAGAGGAGACACTTGGATTCTCCACAAGAATCCATAACATCTGATACTGACTTAGATGAGTCAGAAGGGTCCCCTAAGTCACCTTCAGAAGATGTCTCTTTTTCAGACATTTTGGAGATCCTGAAGCAGGGAGGTGACTGGCAGTCCCTTCCCCCTTCTGAGGATGAGTCAGTTCTGCTGAAGGCATTTGGTGCTCGCCTTCCTCCTCCTGGGTCACTCCGCCTTGACGAACTAATGGAACTTATTGCTCGAAGGGCGTGGGAGGCTCCTGACACAGTGGAACCTGTTCCTAGGAAACCGAACAAGTACATCACAGCACCTCAGGATAAGTCCTACCTTACTAAGGGAGTTCCAGTAGACGCTATGGTGGTGGCTGCAGCCACGAAAAGGAGATGTCGGAGTCTTCTTCGCCTGTCCATCCGCCTAATAAAGATTCTAGAACGATGGATAGATATGGGAAGCATTTTCAGTTCAGCGGCTTTTTCCATGCGGTCCCTGAACTATTTGACCCATTTTACACGTCTGCAGAGGGATCTAGTCAAAGAGTTGGGAGATACCCTCCAGGGTTCTACAGATGCAGCTGTCTCAGAGAAAGTGACAGCGCAACTTAATACCCTAACATCGATTGTTAACTCGTCCATGAGGCTGATTTCCTATGCAGCCGAAGGTTCGAGTAGGGCAGCAGCTTCAGCGATTGCTCTTGGTAGACAATCCTGGATGCGCCTATGCTCCTTTGCGGAAGCCTTCAAGTCTTCCTTTACAAACGCCCCATTTGACGGTGCCACTCTTTTTGGCCCCAAGGTAAAGGAGACCCTTACCCGGTGTGAACAAGAGGGAAAGACTCTGTCTGCTGTCAGAGTCCGTTTTTCCACCCCAACCAGACCGTACCCCAAAGGGCAACGCGGTGGGAAAATGTGGTTTCGGAAACAAAATCAAGGGTCTTTCCCGGGCACACAGGGTGATGCCCTCTAGAGGCAGAGGAGGGGGCAGAGGTGGAAGACGCCGCCCTGGCGGCAGAGGGGTCCGCAACATCAAGGTGACAGGGATACACTCACTGGTAAACCTTTCCAGCACTCCTGAGAGGAGGCCCGACTGTCCTGCTCTGGAGGCAGTCGGGGGTCGCTTAGCCTTTTACCCTCAGGCCTGGCAAGATATAACAACAGACAATTGGGTAAAAAGCGTAGTTACCAGAGGTTACACCATACCCTTTCTATCTTATCCCATTCCAAAGAAAAGACTCCCAGATGTACCGCCCATCTGCGAGAGCCAGCAGCTTTAGAAATTTCAAAGCTGTTAGACAAAGTCATCCAGCCAGTCCCAGCGGACCAGCAAGGATTCGGGACTTACTCAAGGTTCTTTTAGTTCCAAAGAAAACAGGGGACTGGAGGCCCATTCTAGACCTGAGTTACCTCAATACTTTCGTCAAGAAAGAAAAGTTCGAATGGTCACGCTTCAGTCGATCCTTCCATTTCTACAGAAGGACGAGTGGATGTGCTCAATAGATCTAGAGGATGCATACTACCACATCAAGATGGCCAGGGCATCCAGGGATCATTTGCGCTTCCGGCTGGGAGCCAGTGACTTTCAATTTCGAGCCCTGCCCTTTGGTCTGACCTCAGCCCGCAGGGTCTTCACCAAATGCATGGCAGTGGTAGCGTCTCACTTGAGACGTCAGGGATTCCAGGTGTTTCCGTATCTGGACGACTGGCTCCTTTCAGCCACCACCCGGGCCAACTACTGCAGGCCAGCGACTATGTTCTTCAACTGTGTGTTCACCTAGGGATCTCCGTAAATTTCGGAAAATCCTTACTTCAGCCATCACAAAATATCTTGTTCATAGGAGCAGAGTTAAACACACGGCAATTAATTCTGAGGCTTCCCACAGAAAGGATAGTATCGCTGCAAACTCACATCGTCTTTTTGCTCTTGTCAAGGAAATCTCCTGCAAAACTAGTTCTGAAGGTGTTGGGCCTCATGTCAGCCTCCCTTATTGCAATTCCCCTGGGAAGGCTGCACATGAGAGTTCTTCAATGGCTACTGTTTGCTCAATGGTCATTTCAACAGCTACCTCTAACACACGAGATTCTCATAACAAGGACTTGCAAAACAGACCTAAACTGGTGGCTCCAAACGTGCAACCTTTCCCAGGGGAGGCCGTTTGTGCTACCCACAGTTACGGTGACCACGGACGCTTCCCTGATAGGGTGGGGGGGCATCTTTCAGGGACAGACAGTCCAAGGCGAATGGACCAATTTGGAGTACAATCTGCACATCAATGTTCTAGAGTTGAGGGCAGTGTTTCTAGCGTTGCAACACTTTGCTCCCCTTCTTCCTCTAGGGATTATTGCAGTTCAGACCGACAACATGTCGGTAGTCTGGTACATAAACAAACAAGGGGGAACCAGGTCCTATCAACTATGCAGAGAGGCCATGAGAATTTGGCAGTGGGCAGAGTCCATGGGTCGCTTTCTAATAGCAACGCACATCCCGGGGTCATCCAACGTCATAGCCGACAAGCTGAGCAGAGCAATTCTGCTACCACACGAGTGGTCTCTGAAACAGTCAGTGGCGAAAAGGATTTTTCGCACATGGGGCCAGCCTTCCTGCGACCTGTTTGCGTCTCCAATGAACGCCAAATGCAGGAGCTACTTTGCCCTATTACCCCTCCAGGGAAGTCCCCAGGACGCACTGGTTTACGATTGGCCCCGGGACTCCTGTACGCATTTCCTCCATTTCCTCTGATACAAATTTCTCCAGAAAGCCAGGAACCTTCACAGGACGATAATTCTCATTGCTCCATTCTGGCCTCGTCAAATTTGGTTTCCCTCCCTGAAAACTCACTGCATTCGGGGACCCTGGATTCTGGACCCAGAGCCGGATCTGTTGACTCACTCGTCAGGGGTTCCCCATCCCGCGCTCCTGTCACTCCATCTAGCAGCTTGGCTGCTCCAATTCCCAACTTAGCCAGGTCTGATCTCTTGTCACCAGCAGTTCAGAATATATTAGTGGCTTCGCATAAGGCTTCCACTACTAAAACATATACTAGCAAATGGAAGCGGTTTGTATTCTGGGCGAATACACACCACGTTGATCCCTTCACAGCTCCTTTGAATAAGATTTTAGAGTTCTTGACAGACTTATTTCATCAGGGTGCTTCTCCTGCTACTCTAAGAGTTCAATTGGCTGCCATTTCGAATTTCCATGTGGAAGAGTGTGGAGCTCCTGTCATGGCTCACAGACTTTGTAAAGCCTTCTTAAAAGGAGTTTTTCATATTAGACCTCCGGTCAGATCTCCTACGTCACCTTGGAGTCTAAACTTGTTACTATCTAAATTAATGTTGCCCCCCTTTGAACCTGCTTCTTCTTGCCCATTGAAATTTTTGTCCTGGAAAACTCTTTCTGGTAGCCATTACTTCTGCTAGACGAGTGTCTGAACTTCAGGCTCTCTCCATCAAGCACCCTTATCTAATCTTTCACTCTGACAGAGTTTCTCTTCGTACCAATTCATCCTTCCTCCCTAAAGTGTGTTCTATTAATAACATTAATCAGTCCATTGAATTACCCACTTTCTTCAAAAACCACTCCAACAAAATGGAGTATATGTTACACAAATTGGATGTTCACAGACAGCTAAGGTTTTATTTGGATAGAACAAAAGATCACAGGAAAACAGATCAACTCTGTGGCTTTTGCTGATAGCAGGAAAGGACTTGCAGTTACCAAAAGAGCTCTTTCAAAGTGGTTATCTGATTGTATAATCTATGTATACGATTCTGCAAATCAACTCCTTCTAAACAAACCCAAGGGACATTCCACAAGATCAATATCTACGTCTTTGGCTCATGCAGCTCGCCTACCTCTGGATGCTATTTGTGCGGCTGCTACCTGGTCTAAGCCACATACATTTATTTCTCATTATAAAGTAGATAAGGTTTCTAGGGACAGAGCAACCTTTGGTTCCACTGTGCTCAAGAACGTCCTCCCGTGAGTTCCTCAGGATTTAGGAGCTAGGGACGCTACCCATGTGTAAGAACAAACGGCGAGATTGAACACTATCACATATAGAAGTTATGTACTCACCATAACGTTCCATGTGAAGTGTTCATCTCGCCTTTGTTCTTACAGTCCCACCCTCCCACCCTTAGGAGGAACGTTCTTTGCCTGGCCAGTAGCATTGTTTCTACTGTCTTATTCTCTGTACATAGTTGGTATACACATATACTTATATGAGTCTGTTATGTATGTATACATGTATGGCATGAATGTTCTGTTATGTAGATTGGTTTGCTTGCAAACTAGATCTGAGGTAAAGGCAGAGGGGGATTGTGGGTATTAGATTGTCTCTAGCTTCTTCTCGATGCAGAGCTTGCAAGAGGCCGGCACGGAGCCGAGGATCGGCTCCGAACCCATGTGTAAGAACAAAGGCGAGATGAACACTCCACATGGAACGTTATGGTGAGTACATAACTTCTATTTTCTGTTATCTCAATTGAAAAGTAAAATGTCACAACCTGAACAACCAGACTTGAAGGAGTTGCAGGATTTGATGCATAGTGCAGAACAAGTGGGTAAACATACCTTACAATGTGGTTTTGATGCTCTAGAGGCCTCGTGTAGAGCTGCTGTTACAGGCTCAGTCATACGCAGGCATGCTTGGCTCAAGGAACAAACCTTGCCTGATCATGTCAAAGCTAAATTACTAGACGCCCCCCTTCAAAAGGATGTACTATTTGGGGCAAATGCTGAGGAAGTATTACGAAAAATGGAGGAAAAAGCTAAATCAATGCAAACTGTGAGAATTTCTGCAGGTTCAACCACCACGTTTTAGTAGAAATTGGCCTTCCAAAAACTGGTTCTTTCCTGCCACGGACAGACCCCAAAGAGGCAGATACAGGCGCCCGAGGGGCAGAGGACAACCACAAGGATCGTACAGAGGCAGGCAATAGCAAGCTCCTACACAGAGGCGGTGAGGACAACTCACAATCTTTCAGAAAGCAAACCCAATGACTTCCCCTTTGCAGGCCAACCAGGTCTCAAATGGCAGCCCCCTTAGGAGGAAAGCTGGCACTATTCTCAAAAAATTGGCATGTTGTCACAAAGGACAAATGGATCCTGGACATAAACAGAGGCTACAAATTCCACTTTCATACCCTTCCAAAAATGAGAGGCATGCCAAAACTGCCACACAAAGGGCAGAGGCACAAAAGCAAATTTCAGATCTTATTAACATGAAAGCTATTCAAGAGGTACCTACACACGAACAAGGTCAAGGTTTTTATTCCAGGCTATTTCTGGTGCCAAGGAAGGGAAAAGATTGGAGACCTATTTTGGATCTTTCCATCCTAAACACATTCCTACTGCACAAAATTCAAGATGCTCACTCTACAGCAACTTCTTCCCATGCTGGGCAAGGAGTCTTGGCTGGTAACATTGGACCTCAAGGAGGCATACCTGCATGTCTCAGTCAGACAAAATTGCAGAAGATACCTCTGATTTCTTGCAGGTTCAACCCATTATCAATTCTCTGCATTGCCCTTTGGCTTATCTACTGCGCCCAGAGTATTCACGAAATGCCTGGCATCAGTAATTGCCTACTGCAGACTTCAAGGGATACAAATATACCCTTATTTGGATGACTGCCTGATCCAAGCGGACAGCAAGCACATTCTTCTGAAACATCTGGCTTACGTAATAATGTTATTAAACTCTCTGGGATACACAGTCAGAGAAATCAAGGCTAATGAAATATAATTTTCCTGGGTGCCAATTTGGACACAAACACCCAGATGGCCTACCTCACGCCAGAGAAGCAGGGGCAACTAATTCAATATTTCAAAACACAGGCAAATTGCACCAGGCTGACTGCAAGGAAAATCCTGCAGGTTCTGGGGCTCATGGCATCTTACCTTGCTAATCCCATGTGCAAAGCTGCATATGAGAAAACTACAATGGTACCTAAAAAACATATAGTCTCAACACAGCCACAGTTTGGAAACAATACCACCACTACTTCCATGTCTGCAAAAGGAATTTCTGTGGTGGGCTCAAGCATGTCAAGCAAACACAGGTCTTCCATTCAGCAAACCTCAAGCATATCAAGTCATCACAACAGACGCCTCGGACTACGCCTGGGGGGCGCACATGACAGACCAGTGCATTCAGGGCAAATGGTCCCAAAAAGAAAAGCACCTTCACATCAATCAAAAAGAAATGCTAGCAGTAATAAATGCTATTTTAGCTTTCAAGGGCCTTCTACAGCCAGGTCAACTATTGATAAGAACGGACAACACCACAGTTATGTGGTACATAAACAAGCAGGGAGGAACACATTCCTATCCCCTATGCAGACTGGCCATATCACTTTGGAACATGGCCATGGACTTACAGATGGAACTACAAGCACAGTACTTGCCAGGCAAGGAAAACACGCTGGCAGACAACCTAAGCAGGAATATGACAGATCCACACGAATGGATGTTGCATCCAAAAGGTTTTACAGAAATAATCCAAGAATGGGGAAGGCCAGACATAGATCTTTGCCACCCACAAAAATCAATTGACAAAATTCTGCTCTAGGACCTTCCACCCAAAGGCCTGGAGAGTGGACGCTCTCTTTCAGCTGGACATCAATGACAGTTTATGCCTTCCCGCCTCTTCCTCTGCTGCCCAAAGTCCTATTGAAGACCAGAGCAGACTGACCAAATATGATCCTCATTGCTCCGGACTGGCCAAGGCAACACTGGTACCCACTCTTGAGGAGCCTGACTCCTTCCCCTCCATGGACCCTGCCTCTAATGCCTCTTCTGACTCAGCACAGCTTCAAAACTTCAGTCAGCTAAAAACACTCAATCTAGCCGCATGGAGGATTCCTTAGCATCACAGCAGGCCCTTCTCTCCAAGGAGGTGCAGGATGTCATTTTGGAGGCCAGAAGGCCATCAACTAGAAAAGCTTACTCCGCAAAATGGAAACTTTTTTGTGTCTGGAATGAGAAAAAGGGCCAGAACCCTGGAAAACTGAATTTACCTCATACTACAATATTTGGCTGAACTACTAAGCAGTGGACTTTCTCCATCAAAATCCATGCATCAGCCATTTTTGCAGAATACAACACTGATCCTCCTTTATTCTCTCACCCTCTTTTAAGACAGTTCCTCAGAGGGGCTAAGAATTTAAGACCTCCAAGGAAACGACCAATACCTGCTTGGGATCTAAATTTCATTCTGGAAAAACTGACTTTGCCTCCTTTTGAGCCAGCTGCTTCATCAGATTTGCAGTATTTGTCCTGGAAAACAGCTTTACTTCTGGCTATCACTTCAGCTCGTAGAGTTTCAGAACTACAGGCCCTCATGGCTGTCTAGCCTTTTATTTTCCATCAGGACAGAGTTTCATTACGAACCAACCCGTCCTTTATGCCTAAAGTGGTATCCAGGGTAGCTTTAAATCAGGCCATACATTTACCTACTTTTTATCCCAATCCTCAAAACAAAGGGGAGAGATTACTACATTCGTTGGACATCCACAGGCAACTGCGTTATTATTTGGACAGAACAAAGCCTTTCAGAAAATCAGAACAGCTCTTTGTGGCCTATGCGGTAGGAGCTCCAAGAAAGCCAATTTCCAAGCATACAATCTCAAAATGGATAGCCCACTGCGTACGCTTATGCTATTCCTTTCATGGCAAAACCGTTCCTACAGGCATTAGAACTCATTCCACCAGGGCCACAGCCACCTCTGCAGCCTTCCTCAGAGAAGTTCCTACAAAGGATATCTTGGAAGCAGCCACTTGGAGTTCTGTGCATACCTTCTCCAAACACTACAACCTACCATTATACTCCAAATCTGGAGCAGGCTTTGCCACTACAGTCTTGCAGGGCATTTTGGCTCCTAGTTCCACCTAGTGCCTACCACCCCTTTCTTAGCTTTGGGATTCTACCCATCTGTTATGACTGCAGCTGTATGCACGATGAACATAGTACAGTTTTGTACCTATCATAAATGTAGATGTTAGAGTGCTAATACAGCTGCAGTCCAGGTTTCCCTCCCTCCTTCCCCTCTAGGGGTATTCTTTTATGGTGTATTTGCTTGCAACTGCTGTTTTTTGATTATATTGCTTTGCATTACTTCATAATTTTATGTATTGCCTTCCTTCTGGGGGCACCTGACATCTGGGGCAAGAAAAACTGAAGAAAATGGCATCTGCTGGTTCTTTTATACCCCTGTTGCACTGACGTCAGGGAAGAAGCAACGACAACCGACGCCAGACCTAGACTTTGGCATTCGGCCGACCGAGGACCCACCTGACGGCAGGAGAACCCATCTGTTATGACTGCAGCTGTATTAGCACTCTAACATCTACATTTATGGTAGGTACAAAACTGTACTTTTTAAGGTTTGTATGTAGGCATTGTTACAACTTCCCATATGTTAGTGGTTTTAAATTCCTATTTGGATAGCAATTTAGCTTTTGGCCACTCTTTTACAGAGGTGATCAAAGTGTGAAAGTGGTAAGCTATCACTGGATAGTTAAAGCCCTTTTCCAAATTTTGAGGGATTCTGTAACTCCTCAACCAACTGCTACAAAAAGTAGTTAGCATTGACAAAATACAGGTAAATCCAAAAAGAAGCCTTGAACCTCCCAAAACAAATGGCAGTCAGTGTAACTATTGAACACCTTGACACCCTCCTACCCTGGCCCTTTTTTCTTCCAAAAAGTCTTAACATATGTTCTGGCAACATTTTCATATAACTGGTTAATAATCATCCAAGGTTGCATATGGCAGTGGGTGGAAGATGTTCTTGTTTCACTGTTGCAGTCATTACATTTGGGTAATCTGCTGGCAGGTTGCCCTCAAGTTGGCCTGAATTCCAAAGTCTTGGGTCGTGCGTCTGTTGCGGTCTCCTCTTCCATGACGTCATGTCGTCAGGGGTATAAAACATGCAGCCGATGCCATTTTCTTTAGTCTTTCTTGCCACATGGTGCCCGAAGTAGAAGCATTTTGCAAGTGCCGGTCGGCAGACTCCTGAAATATTCGAGTTTGAGTTTCAGAACCAAAGTCTTCACTAAAGCTAAGTACCCCGTTGGGGAAACTTATTTCTTGCTCCATACTGATGTCAGCAAAAGTTAATTGCATTACTTGTGGGAAGCAAATACCTCAAGGATTTCCATTTATACTGTATTCCTTGCCTAGGCCCTGATCACAACGTGCCTGGCTGTCAGTTTTGTGCTAGATTTAACCAACGCACTATTAAGCGTCTGTATATCATTGCCTCAAAGTATTTTGGAAACTGATTTAACTACCCAGAAATGTCTGATAGCAATCAGACTACTGGAGTACATAAAACGCAAAGAAAAGGACAGACAGTCTAGGTCCAAAACAGACTAAGCTTCTCTTAAGCCAGTCGCCGGTTCGCCGGTACTCTGTGAGGTGCTATTGCAGCTCCTGATGCACGCTACTTTCGAGTCGAATGCCCCTACCAACACCCATGTGGAGTCTGGCATGCTGCGAGATACTCTAAAAGTATTGGACCCACGGATGTATCTCCCTCGGATGTGTCCGGAGCCGCTGAGCAGGCACTGACTACTGAGGGTGTATTCAGGCCTCAACATTTATATATCAGACAGCTGCAAAACTAAAGACAAAAGCAACTTCTAAAACTAAAAAACTGACACATGAGCCACGAGCACAGGCCTCTATACCTAAAAAACAGATAATGGCTGAAGACCTTATTACCTTTATCAGGGGTTCCCATCCCTCTCCAGGTAAGAGGCCTAGGCAAGACACTGATTATGAATGTTTATATCAGGTTTCTATTTCTTCTGATATCTCCCTATGAGGATTCTGATGTGTAGGAGTTTGTACCATCTGAATCCCCTCCTGAGGGTTATTCATTTGGAGAAAACTTGCATACTTTGCGGGAACATTTTCACTGGGAGAGTTAAGATTTCTCAATCAAAAAGAGGCTCAGGGATTTCCTCCTCCTCCCTCAGCACAGGCCTTTAGCCATACCCCCTGTTTTAGACATTGTGGATGTGTTTTTGGAGTCAAGTTTGACCCATGATTCCTCGACTCCAGCTGCCAGCAAGCCTGACTGATATTATAGGGGTCCCTGACTGATAAATTTTTATTTAGAAACCCTGCTGCTGATCCTGAAATTATTTCACAGGGTTCAAAGGGAGTTAAGGCCTCAACAGCAAAAAATCCTATCCCCTCTGACAGATTCAAGGGCACTGGACAGATGGGGGGGAAAAGGTTTATACATCTGCAACCTTTGCAATTAGGGCCTTAAACTGTCAATTTCATATGCTCAAGTATCAACATGTTATGGGATTGCTGATTCAGAAAATGATTATTTCTGAATGTGCAGAAAATAAAGAATTGCAGGAATTATTGCATGCAGCTTAACAGGTTGGAAAGAATCTTTTGCAATCTGGTTTTGATTCCTTAGAGGCCTCCTGCAGGGCCGCAGTTACTGGATCGGATTAGGAGGCATGCCTGGCTAAAGGAACAAAATTTGCCTGATCATGTTAAAAGCTAAATTGCTAGATGCACCTTTACAGCATGATAATCTGTTAGGTTTTAAAGAAAGTGGAAGACAAAGTTAAGTCTATGCAAACTGTAAAATACTTACAAGTGCAGCCACCAAGATTCAGTAGACACTTGCCTACAAAAAATTGGTGTCTTCCTGTGTCAGAGCTCAAAGGGGCAAATCCAGACGCTCTAAGGGTTCCAGATACCAGGCACAAGACTCGCAGCTCAAAGCAATGGGGGTGCTTCTACCTCCAAATCTGGAGGAAATAAAGCACAAACTTACAGAAAACCATCCCAGTGACTTCCCTCTGCCTACAAGCACTTATCTTTTGGCAGCACCCTTAGGGGGGAAATTAGCACTTTTTGCTCAAGTGGCAGTTAATAACACAGGACAAGTGGGTGCTAAACATATCACAAGGATACAGATTCCATTTCAATACTCTGCCAATGGCAAACGGTTGGCCAGATCTGCCAGAAAATCATTGGGCAGAGGCACAAACAAGTTAAGTCCCTCATGGATATGGGGACCATTCAGCCAGTACCAGAACAGGAAAAAGGACAAATTTTACTAGACTGTTCTTGGTACCCAGAAATGTCAAGGCCTGGCGGCCAATACTGGATTTATCAATTTTGAACACATACCTGGACATTCCAAAAATCAGAATGCTGATTTTGCAGCAGCTTCTGACCATGCTGGGCAGGAATGCTTGGTTGGTGACATTAGACCTAAAAGAGGCATACCTGCATGTCACAATAAGACGATCGTGCAGAAGATACCAGAGTTTCAAGACTGGCTTAATGCATTACCAATTCTCTGCACTGCCCTTTGGCTCATCTACTGTGCCCAGGGTCTTTACAAAGTGCCTGGCATGAGTAATTGCATTTTGCAGACAAAAGTATACAAATCCTTACTTGGACGATTGTCTCATACAAGCAGAGAGCAAGGATATTCTTCAAAACCTGGCATTTGTGAAAAGGCTTCTAACATGCCTAGAGTACACAAACGAAAAATCACAACTGGTACCCTCAAAAGAGAACATTCCTGAGTGCAAGCTTGAATACAACTGCCCAGATGGCTTACCTCACACCAGACAAGCAAAGGCAACTGACCATTTGCTTCAAACTGATGGCAACAAAAACCCAGTTATCTGCAAGACAAATTCTGCAGGTTTTGGGCTTCATGGCATCCTGCATCCTACTGATTCCATATGCAAGACTGCATATGAGGAAACTTCAGCGGTACCTAAAAAGTTTATGGAGTCAACATTCTCAGTCTGGATGCATTGATTCCTCATTCCCTGCCTACCACAGGAGTTTCTATGGTGGGCAAAGGCATGTCACCAAAACATGGGACAGCCCCTCGCTCTACCCCCTGCCAGCCAAACCTTAACAGATGCATCAGATTATGCCTGGGGGGCCCACATGGCGGGGAGATGCATTCAGGGCATATGGACCCCAAAACAAATGCATCTAGGTATCGACCAGAAAGAGATGCTAGCTGTTTAAATGCCCCAACAGCCTTCAAGGACTTGCTTCATCCAGGACAACTACTGATAGACACCACTGTCGTGGTATATAAACAAGCAAGGGAGCACACACTTCCCCTTTGCAGATTAACCATGACAGTGTGGGACACAGCTTTGACCTACCAAATAAATCTTCAAGCTCAATTCCTGCCAGGAAAGTAAAATACTCTGGTAGACTAAGCAGAAACCTTATGGATCCTCATGAGGGGAAATTAGATCCACAAGTCTTCAGCATGATAACAGAGAAATGGGGGAGCCCAGACGTAGATCTGTTTGCCTCTCCTCAAAATTATCAATTGAAGATTCTGCACAAGGGCTTATCACAGACAAGCATGGAAAGTGGACGCCCTATCCTTCAGTTGGAAAAACCTATCAGTTTATGCCTCTCCTTCTCTGCCTCTTCTTCCCAAGGTCCTCCTAAGTCAGACAAGAGAAACCAAAGATGATACCAATTGCTCTGGACTTTCCCCGCCAATACTGGTACCCAATCCTAAGGAACTTGTCTCAATTCCCAGCTTGGACCTTACCTCAAAGACCAACTACTGTCCCAGCAAAACAGTTGGATCCTGCACAATCAACTCCAGACACTGAACCTGGCAGCATGGCTGATCATGTAGTTATGCAAACAGCACCTCTCAGTAAAGCTGTGATGGATGTCCTTTTGGAAGCCAGAAGGCCTAGTACTAGAAAATCTTATGCTGATAAATTGAAGAGATTCTGTACTTGGAACCAAGCACAAGGAACTGGTGCAGCAGAACCAAATATTCCTCAGATATTACAATACTTGACTGATATGCTTGACAAAGGCCCATCTTTCTCATCAATTAAAATCCATGCCTCTGCCATTTCGGCTCATTACAATACAGAGCCACCAATCTTTTCTCATCCTTTACTAAAGCAGTATCTTAGAGGAGCCGAAAATTTAAGGCTGCCTAGAAGGTGACCAATATCTGCGTGGGACCACAGTTGTGTTGGAAAAGCTCACCCTGCCTCCATTTGAACCAGCTGATGTCCTTCATGGATGCATCTGCAGTCATAACAAGTGGGTTGTCCTGTCGTCAGGCAGCCCTGCAGTCGGCCGGATTCCAAAGTCCGGGTCCGGCTTCGGCTGATGTCGCACTCCACCCGACGTCATCTCTGTTGGTCTTCGGGTATAAAAGCATCAGCCGATGCCATTTTCCTCAGTCTTTCTTGCCGCGTGGCGCCCGAAGCAGAAGCTGTTCGCAAGTGCCTGTCGGTCGGATCCAGAGATTACTTCTACCGAATACTACAAGACTTCTAAAGCTAAGTACCCCGTTGGGGACTCTTTCTTGCCTCAGCCGATGTCAGAAAAAGTTAACAATTGTTTAACCTGTGGGAAACAAATACCTCATAAAGATTTCCACTCTTACTGTCTGCCTTGTTTAGGCCCAGCCCACGACGTAGCAGCCTGTTCGCCTGTGCCTCTTTCAACCGACGAACGCTTAGGCGTCGGTCGGAGTTTGCAGAACAGTTTTTCGGTACTGATTTTGCGTACATTATGCCGTCGGATCCTCCGACTACCCAGTCTTCAAAAACGCCAAAGATAAAGACCGACACTCGCGGTCCGCGGTTTCGGCCGAAACCACGGTAAAGCAAACCGCGAGTGTCTCGGTTTCGGCGGAACCGAGAAAACTGATCTAAGCACAGCTGAACCTATTCTTACTACTGAGGCCCCTGCTACAACTCTTGAATCGACCTCAGAATTTTTACCCACTACGGTGGTTGACTTATCAGACACCATCCCCTTGGATGTCTCTACCCCAGCACGTGGTGCTGCTAGGCCTCCAGCAGCCATGTCCATTAAGGCCTTCGCCAGGGCTAAAGCAGCCAAGACTACTAAATCAGTGCCTGTTAAACCCCCACATCCAGGCCCTCTTCTAGTTCTCAAATGCTTTCTTTGGCAGAAGATTTAATTTCTTTAATTAGAGGATCTCAATCTCACCCAGACAGGGCCTCTCAGCCCCAGAGAAGAGACCTAGGCCAGAGCCCCCTGAGCCAGTGTCTTCTGATGATTCTGCTGATGAATCAGACATAACTGACCAGCCAGAGGCTCCCTTCTCCAATTTTGAAGATTCTGATGCTGAAGAATCCATTCCTGCTGCTTCCCCACCAGAAGAATTCTCCTTTGGGGAAACCTTGCATGCCATGAGAACAGTTCCAATGGCAGCAACAGGATTTTTCAGACTCCAGAAAAGACTTAGAACCTTTCTGCACCTCCCACAGCACAGGCCCTTAGCTATACCTCCTGTTCTATCTGTGGTGGATGATGCTTTTAATGATGTTTGCTCCGCTCCAGATTCTTTACCCCCAGCCCCTGCCAAACCAGACAGATTTTACAGGGTGCCTGATACTCATCACCACCTTTACAAGGCCCCACTTGCAGACCCAGAAACTATATCCCAGGGTCCCAAGGCAGTAGCGACCACAGCTAAAAACCCTATTCCTTCTGAAAGGGAAGCAAGGTCATTAGACAGATGGGGTAAAAAGGTCTACACTTCAGCTACTCTCTCAGCTAGAGCTTTAAACTCAGTTTCACATGATACAATACCAAGAGTTTATGCTTGATCAGTTAACTAAAAAACTAACCACTGATGAATCTCTTGATAAGAAATATGTATTAGAGATGGTAAATAACATACAACAGGTTAGCAACCATTCCTTAAAATGTGGCTATGATGCACTGGAGGCTTCATTTAGATCAGCCATGACAGGCACAGTGATAAGAAGGCATGCATGGCTAAAGGAACAAGCTTTACCGGATCATGTTAAAGCCAAGTTGCTAGATGCTCCTATGGACAAGACAAGTTTGTTTGGTACACCTGCCCAGCAGGTTATGAAGAAAATGGAAGAAAAGGCAAAATCTGTTCAAACTGTTAAAGATTTCTTGCAGGTTCAAACCCAAGGTTTAGCAGGAACTGGCCTGCCAAAAATTGGTCCTTTCCTGACTCCACAAAATTTCAAAGGGGCAGGAATAGACGTTCCAGAGGCAGAAACCAACCCAGAGGAGGTGCCTACAGAGGACGACAGTGGCAAGGTAACAGAGGCACAGACACAGCCACTGCCACTACATCAGCACAACCACAGTGACTTAATCCTAACTCCGCCTACCAGGGAACAAATAGCAGCTCCTCTAGGCGGAAAGTTAACCTTATTTTCAAAGAACTGGCACTACATAACAAAAGACAAGTGGATTTTACAAACCATAGATCAAGGTTACCGGTTTCACTTCCACACTTTACCAGTCAAAGAGGAATGCCAAATCTACCACCAAATCAAAAAACAGAGGCTCTACGCCAGATAATGGAGTTAGCCAACATGAGAGCTGTGGAAAGAGTGCCAACAGCAGAACAAGGAAAGGGGTTCTATTCCAGACTATTCCTAGTCCCAAGAAAGGAAAAAAGTTGGAGACCAATTCTCGATCTGTCCACCTTAAATACATACATCATTGTCCCAAAATTCAAAATGCTGACCCTACAGCAACTTCTTCCCATGCTGGGCAAGGAGTCTTGGCTGGTAACTCTAGATCTCAAGGAGGCATACCTGCACGTCCCCATTCGACCAATCTGCAGAAGATACCTCAGATTTCTTGCAGGATCAGAGCACTATCAATTCTCAGCATTGCCCTTTGGCTTATCTACTGCGCCCAGAGTATTCACAAAATGCCTGGCATCAGTAATCGCCCATTGCAGACTACAGGGAATCCAAATTTACCCATACCTGGACGACTGCCTGCTACAAGGGGACAACAAAAGCAAGCTGACAACAGATTTACAAAGGGTCATTTACTTGCTACAAGGACTGGGATACACAGTCAATTTACAAAAGTCAAGGCTGATACCATCCCAAACAAGGACATTCTTGGGCGAGGAATTGGACACAGTACAACAAATGGCATTCCTGACTACAGAAAAACAGAAAGAACTTCCACTTTACTTCTTGGCACTAACAAAACTGAACAAGTTAACAGCAAGAAAATTTCTGCAGGCCTTGGGCTTCATGGCATCATGCATAATCTTGGTCCCATTTGCCAGACTACATATGAGGAAACTACAGTGGTACCTAAAGAATTTATGGTCCCAACACAGACACAGTCTAGAAACAGAAATCCCACTAATTCCATGCTTAAAACAGGAGTTCCTATGGTGGGCTCAGGCATGCCAGTCAAACCCAGGCCTACCCTTTCGCAGATGTCAACCAAGCCAGACCATCACAACAGACGCTTCAGACCTAGGATGGGGGGCCCACATGCTGGACAAATGCGTGCAAGGATTGTGGACACAGGATCAACTTCACCTGCACATCAATCTAAAAGAAATGCTGGCAGTAAAACTGGCAATCCAAAAGTTCAAACCATTCCTCAGAGGGCCAGTTGATGATAAGGACAGAACACAACAGTCATGTGGTACATCAACAAACAGGGAGGCACTCATTCATACCCCCTATGCAGAATGACCTTGGAGCTGTGGACCCTGGCACTCAGCTACAACATTCAGTTACAGGCAATATTTGTACCGGGGAAAGACAATACTCTAGCAGACATATTAAGCAGAACCACTTCGGATGCCCACGAATGGAAACTGCACCCGGACATCTTCAAGACCATCTCAAAGAAATGGGGAATGCCACAGATAGACCTATTCGCATCACCTCTCAATCACCAGCTCAAAAATTCTGCACAAGGACATTCCATCCACTAGCATGGAAAGTGGACTCACTCTCCTTCAACTGGAAAGGCCTAACAGCATATGCATTCCCACCTCTTCCTTTGATACACAAGGTACTACTAAAAATCAAGGAAGAGCGTCCAAGGATAATCCTGATAGCCCCAAACTGGCCAAGACAACACTGGTACCCACTACTGAAGAGCATGTCTCGAACAATATGTGGCCAATACCCTGATGCCTTTGATGTTAACTCAG